>NC_092503.1:95631922-95934952 GCF_047511675.1 Marmota flaviventris | reverse complement strand
CTGTCATGACCTCAGGAGGACATTAATTTCCTACTCTTACCTGATCTCAAAGTATTTACAGCAGATAATAAAAGTCAAATATGGTGTGAGAGTTGTTTAGTTTTCAAATTAATTTCACTTCCTGCCATTTAAACCCCACGTTCAATGCAAGCAAATAGCAAGTAAGGAGTGAGGGAGGACTGATATTTTTCAGATTGATTAAATTGGAGGACAGTAGAAAATCCGACATCCTAAAAACATTCTCTCTGGTCACTGACACATGGTAACATTTCTTCCATTATATTTTACTGTTATTTTTTATTCCAAAAGAATTGGCAATAAAAATGTATGCATATTTACAGATATGGATATTCTAGAGTCTGGTAAAAATGTTTCCTATTTTAGAGGACAAGTTAAGGCATTTCTCACAAAGGAGAGTTGAGAGCAGTGGGATGGATTACAGATACTTTGATGGATAATGTTTAGAGAATCAATTCAGTTGTAAGGGGAAGTTTGAGTGACTACAAAAAGTTAATTTAAATTTTAATCAAAATCTCATAGTTAGGTTTCTTTACTCTTGCGTATATTTTTTAATAATGAGTTATATTTCCTCATTTTATTACTTAAATAAGAAGTTTAAGGTCAGTAAGCAATAGACATTAAAGTTTCATATTTATTCAGAGTATACAGACCCTTTTCTCCTGCGGTATCAGACCAAGTGTTATGGTTGATATTGGGAGAAAAGAAACCTCAAGATGAAATACATTTCAAATGTAGTATAATTGATATAGCATTTGCATCATGCTTCAAATAAAATTTGGAAGAGAGAATTACTCTGTGAAAGGTAATGAATTACTGTTTGGTGATAAAATTACCTCATTGTAAGATAAAATATTCATTCATTTAAGAGATTACTAGAAGCCTATTTTTCTATTATAACTATCTTCAGGTAGTCTGAGGCAAAATGACTTGTGCTTTTCAATATATATCATTTAATTTCTAATATAGAAAAAATCTAGCAACTTAATGCAGTTTTAGTCATCCAATTTTATATTTCTCCCATACCAAGACTTTGATTTTTCTTGTATAAGCTTCCTCTATATTGGACCTATAAAAAAAGAATCCTCTGGACTTTTATGCACTGTGGTAAATGTTCATGTACATTTTTTCTGGGTAGAGTATCCCGGGTTTCATCTAGCTCTCAAAGTGTCTTCCAAGTGATCAGTGATACATGTGAGTATAAGAAGTACTATAGAAAATATAACTCATACAATATGTCCTTTTGACTTTATACAATGTTATAGCCCAATCCTTTTTTTTTGGGGGGGGGCATGTTCCAGGGATTGAACTCAGGGGAACTCGACTACTGAACCACATCCCCAGCCTTATTTTGTGTCTTATTTAGAGACAGGGTCTCACTGAGTTGCTTAGTGCCTTGCTTTTGCTGAGGCTGGCTTTGAACTGGTGATCCTTCTGTCTCAGCCTCCCAAGCAGCTGGGATTACAGGCATGCACCACTGCGCCTAGCTATGATAGACAATTCTTAATGCCATCACTAGCCACATGCCATTTAACAATACTACATGACTATTCTACTCTGGGCTCATTTGTTTTTTTTGGAAGGTAAATACTAAGAACCCTGAGATTCGATTAAACCATTGGAATGAGGTGAGAACTGTTGGCTGACAATTTAATTCTTTTTCTATGCCCCTCCTTATCCTGTATTTAAAGAAAACATCTCCGTAAATGTTAGCATTATTCAAAAATATTCATTAATTCATACACTCAGAATTTCTACAAATCAAATGAATTTAAAAAGTATTAATGACATATTTGGGAAATTTATTAAATAATTTTGACTACATATTTATTAAATTATGGGATAGTGTTATACACTGAGATCTATTAAAATTACATATGCTTAAGGAAGATGGATTTTAAGGGAAAGCAGGATTTTGCTATTTTCCTTTAAAATTTAAAACTATTTAGCTCATTTGTCAATTTTACATTGAACCTGAATAATTTATATATATATATATATATATATATATATATATATATATATATGTGTGTATATATATGTATGTATATATATATATATATATATATATATATATATATATATATATATTTGTTGTAGATGGACACAATGCCTTTTATTCATTCATTTATTTTATATGGCATTGAGGATGGAACCCAGTGCCTCACATATGCTTGGCAAATCCTCTACCACTGAGCCACAACTCCAGTCCCTGGATTCTGAAGAATTTTTAAATGTTAAGAGAATATTTTCCTTTAAAATTTATCCCTGGGGCTGAGGTTGTGGCTCATGGTAGTGCGTTTGCCTAGCATGCATAAGGCACTGAGTTTGATTCTCAGCACCACATACAAATAAATAAAATAAAAGTCCATCAACAATTAATTAAAAAAATAAATCAATAAAATTCAGCCCTATTAAACATATGCAAAAAAAATGCCGAATGTTTTATCTGATATAAAGAGATTGATTCATAGTGGGGTAGGGAGGGGGAACATGGGAGGAATAGAGGAACTCTAGATAGGGCAGAGGGGTGGGAGGGAAAGAGAGGGGGCAGAAGGTTAGAAACAATGATGGAATATGATGATCATTATCATCCAAAGTACTTGTATTAAGACATGAATTGGTGTCAACATAATTTATATACAACCAGAGATATGAAAAATTGTATATTTTCTTAAGGAAGATGAATTTTAAGGGAAAGCAGGATTTTGCTATTTTCCTTTAATATTTAGAACTCTTTAGTATATGTGTAATAAGAATTGTAATGCATTCTGCTGTCATTTATTTTCTAAAAAAATCAATAAAAATAAGATATTAAATTCTTAAATTTAGTTAAAGTCATACAAATATAGCAAGACATGACGTTACAATAATATACCATGTTTAAACTATTGGTCTTTCCCTATCCTTATAAGAAAACATACCTAAATAAGCCACTGTAATTTGAGGGAGAAAAGGAAAGACAGAAATAGGAAGAGAGGAAACAAAATGAAAAACAATATACTTAAGATAACAGTGAATCACAGTATATCTGTGAAATTTGATGCAAAAATAATTAGCTTTATTTGAATGTAGTTTGAAATTTAAGCCAATTTTTCAACCTGCAAAATTAGAATCAGTAATCAAAAACAAGAACAAGAGGCAACATTTGAGCTTTAGCTGATAGGAGAGATCCAAAGGGCCAGGAGGAAAAGAGAGCAGGACCTGTGAGAGCACACCAGGCTCAGGGGTCCCAAAGGTGAGTGAGAAGAAGCCCTGGAATACAGGTGAACACAGAGAAAACTGGTAAGGAAGTCAGGTGGGAAGAGTTGAGTGATATACAGACACATAGAGACAGAGAGATGGGCGTCACCTTAATGTCTAAAATACTCCAGAGATTCCCTATGCCGCCCTGGACTCACAGTGTAATTCATTCTTTGCAAAGCTCTGTATAACTGGTTTCCCTACCCTCCATATTTCTTTGTCTCCCCCACACCCACCCCACAGAAAATACACCATTTCCCTCTGCCCTTTCCAAAAGGTATAAGATACCAGTTAAATGTATAATTGTTTTTACAGGTAAGAAGATCCTAAAGGTTCAAAATGGTAATTTCAAAGAGAGAGTGATTTATTCTTATTCTTGAGGAAAAATAATTGTTTTGGTTATTGTCTCATTCCCTCTTTTCCTTCTGCAGCCAAGTTTCTGATGCATTTTAATGCAGTGTACCATTAACCACGACTACTAACACTGAGAAGGACGATGCTGTAACATAAGGAGCATCAGCTACTTTTTGGCAATCTGTAATTCCAACTCACATTATTTTTATGCTTCTACTCATACCACAGGAGTTCTTCACATACGACATATCTATGTTTAAAATAACTGTAAAGTTCTTTCACTAGTGCATTGATACTATGAAAATCAGAAGGCAGAAGCATGAAGGAGGTCCTGAAAAAACAGTCATAAAAATATTTTTGAAGTATCTAAGAATTTGTAAGAAAAACTGCACCTGCTTTACCACTAAAAAATAATATTGCCGAATACTTCCTGAATGATATTGAGTCCAAACTTTTCTATAGGCATTATAGGATGATATAAATATGAAGGCACCTAAGGCTAAGTACAGAACCATAGCCTCCACCGAGTGACTTCCTCAGTCCTTTCCAATGTGGTATCAGTGATCTTGTAGCATCTGGGCCTTCACATTTTGAAAATTAACCTGATGAGGAGGTAGGCATCCAGTCCATATCTCTTGTCATCCACACTGATAGCTTGTTGGTAAAATGAGGGTTATATTTTACTAGTGGTTTTCAGAGGGCCTTCTTTAAGAGCTCAATGTCTCTGAAAATTCCTTAAGGTACTGGCAAAAATCGAAATAATTACAGGCATGGTGGTGCATGCCTGTAATCTAAACTGGGCAGGCTGAGGCAAGAGGATTGTGAATTCAAAGCCAGCCTCAGCAACTTAGCAAAGCCCTAAGAAACTTCCCAAGATCCTGTCTTAAAATAATATATAAAAAAGGTGGGGGGTATGTCTCAGTGGATAAGCACCCCTGGGTTCAATCTCCAGAATCAATCAATCAATCAAATAAAGAAACATAAAATATTTTCAAGCATCTCCCCAACCATCAATATTTAAACAACCTTGCAAAATTGTTCTGAACTTAAAAATTCCTTCTAGCTCTACAATTTTATAAATAACTGAATATAAGCATGAAAATATAAGCTTTTACATAGTAAAAATTTCCTGTGACAAAGAGGTCTAGACTTGATGCCAGTAAAGCAGGGTACCTAAATAAGTTTTGGAAACAATATGATCTTTTTTCATAAGTTTAATAATGCCATTCATATAGGGGTAATATGTGTTTTGAAATGTTTTAGTTAGAGTATCTAACTTCTACCATAAGGGTTACTCCCCTTTTATCATAAACTTGTGCACTTACTCCCAAATTGCTCATATTAGCAACTCAGCATACTTCTTTAAATATAAAGAATGCTTCTTATTCATGGGTGTCTTTTGTTTTTAAAACTGTGTCTGGGGTAGGGCAATATCCATATTTCACGGGGGGAATAGTTTACTCAGTGTAGTGTAGATATTAACTGGTTTAAGGAGAATTGTCATATGCATGATATTTGTGGGAGGTTCTCGTTTCTCCTTCAAAAGAAATTTCCTCTGATTATAATATCTATCCTTGCTTAAAAATATTCTTCTAAAGCTTCACAAATTCCTCAAATAACAAGAAAATTAGAAATGAGAAGGAAAGGGCAGAGAGGAGTAAAATGTAACTCATCTTGGGAAAATATGCAATAGCAGATGCTGTTTTCTATCTGTTCTGGGTGCCCTGGGTATCAGACAAAACCAGCGAGACAGGGTGAAATTATTACAAGAATCTGTGAGGTCAAATTTTTTGTGACCGAAACAAAGATAAATACTAGTTGGAAAATGTGAAGTCCCAGATGAGAAATGTGGTGGAAAACAAATCATGTAGAGTCTCTTAAAACTGTAAAATTCTATTAATCTTGTTATAAGACACAATGGAAATGTCCATATTTTAGCAGCCAACCCCGAAAATTCTGAACTTCAGAACAAAGAAAATGAAGTGAACAAAGAATATCTGAGACATAGTAGCAACCCAAAAGTAAGCAGATTTTCAAAAAATCACTATTGACTCATTATGTAAATAGAAATGCTGTAAGTGATGATTTTCATTATACAAGCACAGTACCATATCGCCCTGTCACAACACATGACTAAAATGGTCAGGGTCACTCCAAGTGAATTTGGGGACTAAATAAAGATACAGACACAGAAAGTACCTTTTTTGGGGGGGGTCAGCGACAGCTTCTTACCCTCAGCTCCCACAATGGGGACAAGGCAGGCAAGAAAGAGAGGGAGGAGCATATTCTGAACTCTTTTGGGAAGAAGCCATTCAAATGAGGGAAGGGGTCAGCTTTCAGGGGGTTGAGTCTAGCTTCCTGATGTCTTACCATCAGCAGATTGACTGACATCTTGGAGGACCATGCCCATCTCAAGTGCTGTGTGGGGATCATAAGCAGAGTGAGCGAAAAGGACACATACTTCGCAAGCACAGAAAAGCAACGTCAGTCCAGTTCACTTTGTGTGCTCAATGATCATAATTTACAATACAAACATCCCATGGCTGGCTTACCACATACATAGCTCCTGTCCAGAATGACTCCCGACATTGCCCCAGTGATTCAGTAATCAAACATGGCATCACTACCATCCTTATACACCCATTATTCACATTTCAATCTCACAACATGTTGTTAAAAGAAAGAATTGTTATTGATGGATTTGTAAGTTAAATGAATGCTCAGGTTACATAATAATTTACCATAATATTTATATCATTAAATAATAGCCTCCATTACGATATATATATATATATATATATATATTTGACTTTATCTGTGTAAAACATACAGAAAAATCTATGTACCTAGATTTTATAGAGGTAGATGTTTGGTGAATATGATGCCTTTTCTCTTATAGAATATTACATTATTTGATTTAAATTATATAATTTCTGATTTGAACAACGTTGTCAATATTTTAGAAGTGGCATATGATATATAACCAATAAAATTTAAAATTTTTGGTACCTACAGAATCACTTTGGATGTTTCTATAGGCTAAATACAAAGAGAACTCAGTAAACCAACTTAGTTTTGCGAGAAAGATAGTGAGTTGAATGTAGGTCCTTTCCTTTTCCTTATTATTCTTACATACCAATGTCATTTAGGTCCAACAGAAGCTGGGATTCTCAGAAGCTTGTACACATGACTGGTTTCTGGGAGGTCTAGGTAAGATAAGTGACAGCAAAGGCTTTTACTCACTCTGAGTGGAGTGAAAGAAGAAAGACCAACTCTAGAACATCACAGAATGGTAATGGTAGAGTGAATATTTAGGAGAGTTTGGATTACAATAATTTATACTCCAACCATGTGCAAATTTGACACAGACCATCTTGGGTCTACCTATGATCTCTGGCCAGAATGAAGCCAAAAAGTACCTAAATGGGTAGACTGTCAAATATAGGAGAGTTCAAGCAGACTGGAGCAAAAGGATGTGCTTTTCAGGTTTTTCATTAAGATTAATTATTTATTTATTTGTGTGCGCCTGTGTGGTGCTGGGAACTGAATCGATGGCCTCATGTATGATTTACCACTGAGCTAGAATCTCCAGGCCTTTTACTTTTTATCTTGCTTTTAAATTTTGAGACAAGGTCTCTCAACATTGCCCAGGCTGGCCTTAAACTTGCAAGTCTCCTGCCTCAGCCTCCTGAGTAGCAGGGATAACAAACTTGCACCACAGTACCCAGCATAACCATTGATGGCCTCCAAGGCTCTTCATTTTGAATCTTTGTGGGAAGGCTGCTCCATTTTTACTACTCTAAAGGACAAGTGCCACTAAAGGTACCTAAAAAAACAGACTCAAAATTAAGAAAGAAAAACAACAGAAGAAAGAACAGCCATAGAGCAAGGGCCATTGGAAAACCTGCCCAAGGTAATAATGCTGCCAGAGGGAACAGAGAGAGACCCAAAGTGGGGAAAACAAAACAAAACAAACAAACAAACAAACACCTGAAGATAGAGCTAAGATAATACAGTTACAGTATTTCCCGAAAAAACAAAACCAAACTAAAGAGTGAGCACTGTATCTACATGATTTCCCACTTAAACAACTCAGAAGGATGGAAAGAGCATCCTCACAGTTGTGTCCTGAATTTGTGGCTCAGCAGACTGTGCAGAAGGATTGCCAAGCAAAACAAGGAGTTAGAATCAGTAGACAAACACAAGTGGAAGAAAGATCCAGGGGATTTCCCATGTGAAAGGAGTTACAAAAGAAGAAAACAGAAAGTTTAAGAAAGGAAAATAGGCAACAGGTAGAGAATTTCTCTGACAGACTAAAGCTACCCAATTGAAGAGGTAACCATTTCCAGGAAGGGCCAATGAGAAGAGAGCCAGAGCTGAGCTCACATCCCTATCGTAATATTCTACTGGAGAAGCCAACAGTAAACAAATGAGTAATTAACATATAGAACAGAGCTGATCTATAACACCAGAAGCAGGAAGATAGTAAAGATTCCTGAGACAAAAGTGCATAGCAGCAGCTTTCAGCTCCAAGTAAGAAACCAAGTCAATTGAGGGTCTGCAGCCATCCACCAGTCAGAGAGCCCATCAGAGAGAACTATTTGAAATGAAGATTCAAACAAAAACAAGCCAATCAGATGATTCTAGAACTAGTTTTACAGCATGTCTTACAATTTCACATCATCTCCCAGTCTATCATACATGACCATTCACCAAGCTCTGGGACCAGTCTGAGCTGGTGTGGAGAAAGGTAGAAGGAGATTAATGAGAGGACCACACTGTCTTTCCCCACTGCTATCCCCATGCCATACATATCAGCCTAAGACTGTAACAGCGAGGTAGGAATTAGAATTGTATGTGAAATTGAAAGTATTAATTGGAAATAACTCAGCTTCTTAATACCTGCATGGCCTAAATTGAGGCTCTTTTTAAAGAAATGAGTGGAACACTGTGTAATTTGTTCAATACATGATTCAGAATAAGAAAAGATGGGTGGGGAAGTACTATAGTGGTAGAGGGCTTGCCTAGCATACATAGGTGACTCTCTGAGATCCACCCCAGAACTTAAAAAAAATGAGAGTGTTATAAAAATAAAACTCATTGTTTGTACCATAATGGGTAAAAAAGTACAAATCATCCAGTAAAACCTGTGCATGTGGTATAAAGCATTGTTGAGTATGTGTGTGGATGGTGTGGATAGATCTCTCTCTCTCTCATTCTCTCTCTCTCTCTCTCTCTCTCTCTCTATATATATATATATATATATATATATATATATATATATATATATATATATAATCTCATTACATTACCCAGAGAAATTGGGCAGAACAAGCAGAAAAGGAACAGCACCAACAATAATAACAAAGAACATAAAGATTAAAGATGAGATGGAAGATACATTTCTTTGGTGATTTTCCAAGTTCTCTGGATATCTAGTTTAAATGCTGTTTGGAGAATCTAATGCATTTTCCATTGTAGCTTGCTGAAAGGAGTTTCAGAGCAGTAAAATGAGATCAGTTAATCAAGGAAGGGCAATTCAAAATAAGCTTACATTGTATCTTAAGTAGCTGCAAATTAGCTCTTTAAAAAGTAAGAACTAATCGCTAGAACAGAAGTTGAAGACACATTTCAGAAATACATAATCTTGCAAAAATAATAATCAGTTTCATAATGTGTTATTGCCTATAAGTTTTTGGTGGCCTTTTAACATCTTCCATATGAAATACAATCTTTGACCGGGGGTCATTAATACATTTAGGAAGCTATCTCTTCATCCCCACCTCCCCCTTCTCTTTCTTTCTTATTCGATAACTGACCCATGTCTGTATGGTGGTGGTCTTTGACAGTAATTACTCTTTATGGATATGAGAAATGTCATGCTTTGTTTGCTCATTCTTGCATACTGTGTCATCACCATCATCCTTATATAACCATCTTATTATCCAATATGGTCCCTCATCACCAATATTTTTCAAATAATTCTTGATAATCTTTGTACTCTGAATTTTGAAAACAGTTTTCTTGTTTTTAAATTCTATAAGAATAGTGACTAATATAACACAAATTTCTAGGATCGAGCTTGGTGTATTATTTGGTGCTCAGAAATATTTGTTATATTAATTAGTATAAGTTTTTACTTATTTAAAATTATTTACAAAATTAAAATTATACACTCTCATGAATTATGATATTGAGGCACTTTTCTGACCCCTCCTTTTTTAAGTTTTACTAAATTCTTCAATAACCATGAGTTCATTTTAGCTGCTTCCATCTGTCAATGCATTTATGATTGGTGTTGGCATATATTCCTATATACAGGCACAGAATAAACATTCAGTAGATTTTCAAATATAAACTAAAATTTAATCTTCTAAAATACTTCTTGTACAAGAATCTGATAAATTTAAGACCTGAGATTCTTGCCTTGAAGAGCAAACTTGACCTTAGGTACAACCAATCTTTAAGAATGCCAATAAATTCTCAGGGAATATTGCTAAGCCTGAATGTTAGGGACTACTTATAGAATTGCAAAAGCAGTTACTTTTATTATAATATTAGCTAATGGGGCACAAGTAACTGATCAAGTTGAAATTGTGGTATAGATAAAAATGGGAAGATGATTCTGGACATATAAAAAGCAACAAAAATTCTTGTAAAGAGCAGACTTGGGGATTTCAGAACTTGAGCAACTAGTGAGACCAGAGATGATTAGTGATAAATCATCCTAACCATGGATTCATAAATTTTCCCCATCACTATGCAGTAAGCATTTAATTATCTGCACTTACTGGAAGTAAAACATACACATGCAGACACACACATGCACACACGCTCACATACACGTTTATTCAGTTTTGTAGAAAAATCACATTCAAATGGTTATTTTACTCTTCACTGCTTCTTTTATCTGTCTTCCAGGTTATGTCAGTCAGTCAATAAGCAATGTGAAAACAGTCTTGGATTTCCATAATAATATAATACTTATAGTTATTAGATCTGTTATGGGAACTAATAATGATTTTAGTTACAATCCAAGACATATGTCTGAATTCCATTATAATTTATCAGATATGAAGAAATGTTCACTATTAGATGAATATAAATTTCTCCAAATAAAATCAGAATATGATCATAGTGCTATAGCAACACAGGAAACATTTCTGAGAAGTAATAATTACATACATTCATGTGGCTTTGTGCTTACTTCCATCAGTTACCACACTATTAGAATATGGTTAATTACAAGAAAGAAAATGGAATTAATTGGTTTTCAAGATAGCAATATGAGAAAATTCTTGACAATATTTTAATAACCACAACACTTAAGGAGAGATATCCAGGTTATAGATTGGAGTTCCCTCACTGCATTGAACATTTTTTTTCAATATTGTAACTGATATTTCTCCTGCTTATGTTATTGCTGTAAGTGCTGAACTCCTTCCATAAGCTAGTCAAAAACATATCTGCCAGCTCCTGCCTTTCAGATCTCACCATTTATCACTATAAATTTGACTAGCTTGTGGAATTTGTTTGACATTTTCTACCCCTATATATTCACCTGCATAAAAGATTGATAAAATTACTACTTTTATCAAATTATAACATAAATTTCAGTGGTACATTTTAATACTTATCTTTCAAAACACTCGAAAAAATTCAGCATATGAAAATCTAGAAATTCTTCCTAGAATGAAAACATCTGATTTTCTTTTCTATTTTCCTTACATACACTTATTTTCCTGTGTGATTGCTGTTAGTAATCAGTGTCATTTTCCAATTATAGCATCAGCATTAGTCTTTAAGAGGTTTAGAAAGCAAAAATGCCTTCTGTTGGCTTTTATCTTAAAGAAGAAGAAAAAAAAAAGATCTTACTTGCCCTCCATATCAAACTCTTGGTGGATTTCCTGTATGGAGTTCCAATGTCTCAACCTGAAGAAATACTCCCTAACTCCCCATTTCAAGAATCATGGTTATCAAGAAGATACACATACAATCAAATGAAAGAAAGAAAAAACCTGGAACAATCCATATGTTTTTCTGTGTTGAACTGAATTAAAAGTCTTACAAATGATACTAGTAAAGGATTTACACAAATGTAAATCTTTACATAGGCTTAAATGATCTCTCTGTCTCTTCCTAAAATTATACCAACCTCTGGTGGGGATCATTAGAGACTTGAGCTAGACATGACAGATGCTTTTCAACCCTCATAATAGTAATCACTGCATAGCTTTGTGTACTGGGAAGATTATGAGTTTGGGACAGGGTTTAGTAAAAATAAATAGTGTAAGCTCTAAAATATATGAATAGCATAGTTATTGGTTAATGTAACAAAGTAATTTGTATGTTATTTGTGATCTAAGCCTAATCTACTCTTTGTGCAGAAACTCCTTACCTTTTCTGTGAAAAGATACTAAAACACATTCAATGAGCAGAATTTCATTGAATGCTTCATCATTTCTAATCATGAGACAATGTATTCTATCTCAATCATGAATTAATAATCAAGCAATATAGTAAAACTTGCTAATTTAGTTTCATTGAAGATGAGTCAGTCATCAGAAAAAATAAAACAGTGCCAATATTTTGAGGTAACCTGTTAAGTGGGGTTAAATAATGGGACTTTGAGGGCTGGAGATATAGCTCAGTTGGTAGAGTGCTTGCCTCCGATGCACAAGGCCCTGGATTCACTCCCTAGCACCACCAAAAAAAAAAAAAAAGTGTGGGGGGTTTGTATTCAGGGAACCCTATAGGTTTTAAATAGACCCATTTACAAATTATGGTGTATATTTGTCACCCCAGAGTTGCACAAGACACAACCTGCATAACCATACCTGATAGTAAAGGTGTCTGAAATATAAAAGAAAGAAATAGCTTAAAATATAACAATGACAATATTTCTTCACCTATTTACAACATACAGAGGGAAGTACACTAATATTATTGAAGCATATATTAACTTAGGACTTAACATACCTTTTGTCTTTATTCACCACATAATTTATTTAATCGTCCTAATCTGCATATTAAGACAAAATAACAATTGTAAGGAAAACTTTAGTATAGCACATCTCCAAAACATTACTTTTGGGACTGCAAATTGGTGCGGGCAATTTGGAAAGCAGTATGGAGATTCCTGGGAAAGCTGGGAATGGAACCACCATTTGACCCAGCTTTTGCCCTTCTCGGACTATTCCCTGAAGACCTTAAAATAGCATACTACAGGGATACTGCCACATCGATGTTCATAGCAGCACAATTCACAATAGCTAGACTGTGGAACCAACCCAGATGCCCTTCAATGGATGAATGGATAAAAAAATGTGGCATTTATACACAATGGAGTATTACTCTGCACTAAAAAATGACAAAATCATGGAATTTGCAGGGAAATGGATGGCATTAGAGCAGATTATGCTAAGTGAAGCTAGCCAATCCCTAAAAAACAAATGCCAAATGTCTTCTTTGATATAATGAGAGCAACTAAGAACAGAGCAGGGAGGAAGAGCAGGAGGAAAAGATTAACATTAAACAGAGACATGAGGTGGGGGGGGAAGGGAGAGAAAAGGGAAATTGCATGGAAATGGAAGGAGACCCTCATTGTTATACAAAATTACATATAAGAGGTTGTGAGGGGAATGGAAAAAAAAACAAGGAGAGAAATGAATTACAGTAGATGGGGTAGAGAGAGAAGATGGGAGGTGAGGGGAGGGGGGATAGTAGAAGATAGGAAATGTAGCAGAATACAACAGTTACTAATATGGCATCATGTAAAAATGTGGATGTGTAACTGATGTGATTCTGCAATCTCTATTTGGGGTAAAAATGGGAGTTCATAACCCACTTGAATCTAATGTATGAAATATGATATGTCAAGAGCTTTCTAATGTTTTGAACAACCAATAAAATATTGTAATAAAAAACAAAAAAAACATTAGAGATTTAACATTGGCCATGTTCAAATTAATAATGTCTTATCTATGGCCCAGTCACTCCACGTCTGATAAGGCTCTAGTGCCTGAATAGAGACCAAGAGGCTGTGAATTTTCCTCAGGGCAAGAATAATTCTTCAGTCTTAACAATTCATTTAAGTGCTAAAACTCAGTTGGTTTCCAATATCCTAAAGCATCTAGACATTTCACATGGAGTTACAGGTTCTAAAGTTAGTGGCCTTGGATGAAGCAAACCCTTGGATTAAGGGCAAATTGTAAATTTTATATAACATATAAGAGGGAGAAGGTACAAAGCACTAACTATGGAAAGACTATTTTGCAGAATGAGATGTCAATGGAATTTCTGAGTCCTGCCCTGCATTTGCCTTGCCTATCATTTTAGAACACATCTTATGGGCTTATAATTGTTTTAATTCTTTGCTGTGATGTTTGTAAATGTTAATGTTCAGCAATGCTAGAATTTTATGAAGTTTGACATTTAATGGAGAAACCTATATAATAAAGTGATTTTATATAATTAAAAAAATGGGCAGTTCATTTTTGTTCCTTATGGTTCTGGTGATGGCTGAAGTAGACAAATATCTACTTTGGTGCTGAAGCAGCAAGGCAAATAGAAAAAAAAATTAATCAGGTAGAAGGACTTTCACTGATGGAAAGATTTATGAACATTGACAGAGTTATTAGTAGTCTTCATGATGTTTATATTCTAGCAAAGACATCAGCAATAAACAAATAAGTAAAACATACATAGAATAGCTAAAGATGAAAAGGTATCAATAAGTGAAGAGGCCAAGTGTGGTGGTACACACCAATAATCCCAGTGTCTCTGGAGGCTGAGGCAGGAGGATCACTAGTTCAAAACCAGCAACTTAGTCCCTAAGCAACTCAGTGAAACCTGCCTCTAAATAAAATACAAAAAAAGCAGGGTAGGGGTGTAGCTCAGTGGTTAAGTGGTTCAATCAGTACCAAAGGGATAGGGGGGGAAAAACGAAGAGGGTTAGGGCATGATGGGACAATAAATTGGAATGTTAACTAGGGTGGGCAGTGATACTGTGAACAAAACATAACAGGATGGTATGATAGAAGGTAACAGAGGCAGCCCTTTAGATTGTGTGGTTGAGGAAGAATTTCTTGCCATACTAATATCTAATGTGACTCCTTAATGATGAAAGATAGATGTGCTGACATTTTAGAGAAGAATCTTCAAAGGCCCTTAATGAACAGTGGTCCTGGAGTGTTGGATGAACAAAAGCCAGTGTGCCGGAAGCAAAATGAGGAGCAACTATGTACTGAGATGAAATTCCAGGCACAGGCAGTGAGATTGGCCAAGGGAAGGTTTTCATTCTTTATCTGGGTCTGTATATATGAGATATCTTGATTTGGGGTACCATCCCCAAATGTGACTAAGACACTTATTTCATGGTGCTAAATGATGGGGATATAGCACTGACCAAGAGAGATGCCATCTTTGTCTCACACATATATATCTGATGGAAAAGCTACAAGTGAAATTATTACAAGTATCATAAAGTCTGAGGTCTCAATATGAGATATGTCATTGATAATTTTAATAAAGGAGGGTTGACTTAGCCAACAGCCTGAGCCCAACTTATATGCATCAATGAAATACTAATTTGCCTAACATATTTTACTACACAAAGTTATTCCTAGATATTTCTATCTACTGTAACAGCAGATTACATTTTGAAAATAATTTATGGAGTGCTTTATAATGTTCTAAGTTTTTTCATATGCATTATTCTATTTAATATTCACAAAATCTGTGATAGAGGTCAATCAATTATAATTATCTTCATTTTAAAGATGAATAACTGAAGACCTGAGAATTTAAATGATTTATCTATATTTATGAAATGTGTCAGTAATATAAGCAGCCCTAGCCTTATTCTATATTATGCATATTACCAAAGTTCTGGTCTGAACTAAACATAGCGAAATTCCTTCCTCAATATAGCACTAGGCATTTAGTTTGAAGGCAAAAGAAAAAAAATAATAAATTCGGATAAATTAAAAAAAAAAAAAAGAGAAAATTATTCCTCTTACACATTTTAATTATGCTATAAACTTTGGGAATAGCTATTGATCTTCAGCATCTGGCGTCAGAAAGTTTTTCCTTTCTTGTTCTGTAGCCAGTGAAAGTTTTCCATGTGGGCTAAAAATGAAGAATTCCAGAGGAGATTAAAGTGGTATATGTACAAAAAAGGACATTTTGTTGTTGTATTGGAGTGACTTAAATGTTAAGAGAATTAAAGATCATCTTCTCTAAAAAAAAAAAAAAGTGTACAGAACATCCTCATTTCTAAGAAACATGCATATATTTAGGGAGGTCTGCAGGTCTGTGTGCATATCGAGTTAAGGAATACTCAGATTGGTATCGGATTGGTCTACAACCTTGTCTTAACAAAAATTAATTTTTGAATTGGACACATAAATCATGGCTAGTTCTTGATCTTTTTTCTTTCTGGAAATTCTCAGATTTTTTTTTTCTTTTCCTATTCTCAAAATCAGTGCCAATCAATGAATCTCACCATTTTCTCTGAGTATATTACTTAGTTTAGAAATCCACAGTTTCTTCATCTCATAGATGAATCTTAGCCTACTGTCTTTCTTTCTGCAGAAGACTATCACACAGATGCAGACATTCCAGAAAACTTCACTCAGCATTCTCTCCTCATTATCTTATTCCCAGTTCTAAGCCCGATGCCAAGATTTCTATTTGAACGACTACCTCCTAGGATGCTAAATTGTCAACCTTTAGGAAACATCATTCTTTTAGCCTCCCTCTATTTCTTAGGAAATCAGTAGAAATTTCTAGTCAATTTGCAACTCTGAATTGGCTGCCTTACT
The DNA here is from genome assembly GCF_047511675.1 of Marmota flaviventris. NCBI lineage: Eukaryota > Metazoa > Chordata > Mammalia > Rodentia > Sciuridae > Marmota > Marmota flaviventris. The sequence continues at coordinate 95,918,513 of NC_092503.1, read as the reverse complement.
AAATGAACATTCTCTATTGTTCTCACATAGAGGAGTGATATTTTATTTCTAATTTTTGCTTGAAGTCAATAAATACCTGCCTCTATTAATATTGATCATTTTGTACTACATTTTATAAAAAGACAGCACCTGGCATACTGTCACACAAAAATACACTTGCTATTTTAAAATATTATCATTGCCCTATTACAAATATCACATCTTTTACTATCCCTATAAGTATTTTCTCTGTTAATTATAAGTTGTCAAAAATACACGCCTAGTGATTAAGACACAATAAAAATGTATAACATCAATTATATATTTGGGCTTACAGGTTTATCTTATTCATCATGGCTGTGAATTGATGCATAGGTGCAATATACTGAAGATGAATACTGTGATCAAACCAGCAGTATGTGACGACATGCCAGTTCCCTTGCTAAGTAATGTTGGTATCCTATTTATTATAGCTCTGTATCAACCCTATGGATAGTTTGAAATACAAGTGTCCTTTTAAATAGTTCGTGAAGATCAAAGGCACATTTTTACATAGACACCAAAGAGAAGCACTTTTGTAAAAAATGAAAACACTTACGGGAACCAGGAATTTTTTAATCTCTTCCAATGCATGACTCATACGTGAATAAGCTTCCCCAGGAGGAGCAAACACTTCAATTAATACATGAAGTTCATCACTCAAGTGGGCATATTTGGCTTCCCCACTCTTCCTTAATTCTTCTTCCTGTGAAAGAGGTTATTTTTAGAAATACAAATCTACTCATTTTGCATTGATTTAACATTTACTGAGAATGACAAAAGGGCATAATCTAAGCAAATTTTCCACGAGTAGAAAGAAACCCTGTGAGAAATAAAAATATGCTACAAACCATTTAAAGATTTTTAAAATGATTTTTGAGTGTTTCAGTGCTTTTAAAAGCCCTGACATAATTATGCATCTACAACAGATTTTAATCAGCTAAATGAAAATGCTCAACATCAGAAAACAAGTCACAGAAATGCCATTAACTCTTTCATGCATGTTGCTACATTTTGCAAGGAAAATATTTTTGTGTGTGTGTCTAATGAATCGTATTTTGCAGATAATAAGCAGATTATCACAATGTTCCTTAAAAAAACTAAACTCTCTACTTTTTGAGAATATATAGATTATTTGCTCATGATAAAAGGTACATAGGCAAAACCACAGCTTACCTTCCAGTCCCTGTTTCCATTGCCAAAGTAATCATTGAGCTTCATGCCCACATGTTTTCTATCATTCAGTCATTCACTGCATTGTTTTGGTCAACATGGGTACATTAATGGAATGGTAGTTAAAGATCATGTTGGCATTAATTCTGCAAAAGCTCTGTAGCATCTGATTAACCAACAATACGATTTTCTTGGATAAGATTTGTTTTTATATGGTTCTGTGCCCAAGTCATTATTGAAACCTGATTAATTCAGTGTAAATGCAGAGCAAATCTGCATGTTGATAAATGTATTTTTGTTCGTGTGCACTAAGCATTTTTCACATATCATTTCTAATCACAATATTTTGCACATATTCACATATTACAGATTAGGAAAAAGAAAACTTAAGTAGCTTCAGCAAAGATCAGATTCAAAAAACAGCTCATCCTGCAGCTAGGTTTGCATTTCTTTTGGAATTTCAAAGGAGCAAAATTTGTTTAAAAAGTTAACATACACATTATTAATTATGTGTACCTTTCTTGTCCTCAACAGTTCTTAGTGAAACAATGAGCACTTATTTCATTAAATTTCAAATTTCAAACACATAATTTTGTTTTCTTTGAAGATTAAATGGAAAAGCCATATGAATAGACCTAACCTGGATAAACAAAAGCAAATCTGCTATTGATTTCATGGGTCAACTGTGTGACCCATGCTAATGTGAATGTGTACCTGACTAGAAATATACAGTGTTTGAGAACATGAAGGATCTGTGAAAGAGACAGGAAGGTGCTCTGCTGTGTGTGTATGTGTGTGTGTGTGTGTGTGTGTGTCCTTCAACTCCTCAAATTTCACAATAGGAGCACCTTTCAGACTCATAATCTACTCTCTACTTCCCTAAGAATACTTTCTCTCTTAGACTAGAACTTTTAAAAAATTTGTTCTTTCTAGATAAACATGATAATAGAGTGCATTTTCATGCATTATATATACACAAAATAAGTACAACTTGTTCCAATTAGGATCTCCTTCTTGTGGTTGTGCATGATGTGGGGTTACATTGGTCGGGTATTTACAAATAAGGATAAAGAAGTTATGTCCAATTCATTCTACTGTTTTTTCCTATTTCCATCCCCCCTCCTGTCCCTTCATTCCCCTTTGTCTAATCCAATGAATTTCTATTATTCTCTCCTGATGTTTTGGGTTAGCGACCATATATCAGAGAGAAGAGTCTGCCTTTTTTTTTGGGGGGGGGCAACAGGCTTATTTCACTTAGCATAACATTCTCCAGTTCCATCCATTTATAAGCAAACACCAAAATTCCATTCATCTTTATAGCTGAATAATATTCCATTGTGTACATATACCACATTTCTTTTCCTTTTTTATTTATATATGACATCAGAATGCATTAAACTTCTTATTACATATATAGAGCACAATTTTTCATATCTCTGGTTATATACATAATATATTCACACCAATTCGTGTCTTTATACATATACTTTGGATAATAATGATCATCACATTCCAACATCATTAATTACCCTGTGCCCCCTCCCTTCCCATTTAACTCTTCTGCCCTATCTACAGTTCATCTATTCTTCCCATTTTCCCCCTCCCTATACCTTTTATGAATCAGCCTCCTTATATCAAATAAAACTTTCAGCATTTGGGGTTTTGAGATTGCCTAATTTCACTTAGCATTATTTTCTGTAACTCCATCCATTTAACCTATAAATCCCATGATTTTATTCTATTTTATTGCTGAGTTAGGGTACCTAGGTTGGTTCCATAGATTGGCTTTTGTGAATTTACCTGCTATGAACTTTGATGTGACTGTGTTACTGCAGTATCCTGATTTTATGTCCTTTGGGTATTAACCAAGGAGTGGAATAACCAGGTCAAATGGAGGCTCCATTCCAAGTTTTCTGAAGAAACTCCATACTGCTTTCCAGACTGGTTGCACCAATTTGTGCAACTCATACACCAGCAATGTATGAGTGTACATTTACCCCCACATCCTTGGCAATATTTATTGTTACTTGTATTCTTGATAATTGCCACTCTGACTGGAGATGGAATCTCAGTGTAGTTTTGATTTTCATTTCTCTAATTGCTAGAGATGTTGAACATTTTTTTTCATGTATATTTTTGACCATTCATGTTTCTTTTTCGGTGAAGGTCCTGTTCAATTCCCTTGCCCATTCATTTATTGGGCTACTTGGAAATTTTGGTGTTAAGTTTTTTGAAATCTTTGTATATCCTGGAGATTAATGTTCTATCTTAGATGCTGATGGTAAAGATTTTTCTCCTTCTCTAGGCTCTCTCTTTACATTCTTGATTGTCAAACTAAAATTTTAGACTTAATGGTTTTTCTTAATGCCCGATTCTCAATTTGGGAAGGAGAAGCAGCTTTGAATCAATGTACCATGAAGTGTAGTAAATATTTCTTTTCTCTTTAGGGCCTGCTGGGATGCAAGCTGCTTGTTAATTCAGAGGGCATCTCAGCATGAGTATAAATGCTAGAGTAGTGAATTCAGAGATTTCTTGATCCTGACCCCTTCTCATTACTTCCAAAACAAATTTCCAGCTGGTTATTTAGGGATTCTTGCTAGACACATTTGGTATGCTGCCTGAGTCTCTGAGATTACAGGTGTGTGCTACCATGCACAGATAATCTGAGAGTTTTAAAAATCAAACATTACTGTGGTAGAAAGTGTGAAAGAGGAGGAAGGTGGCTACAGTAGAGTGGTTGATCAGGAGGAGTGTTCTCATCTCCAATACTTGGAAATCCAAGTTATTATGTAGGATGGTTTCTGTATTTTTAACCCTCTTAAATATTTTTTAAAACTACTAGCTTGATATTCTTCAAATAATAAATCTGCTTTTCTCAAGGTATTTAGTGAGTTCTACAAGATGGAACTAGATGATTTAGCAGATATATCACCCAGTCTCAGAGTTTCAACACAATAGAAATTTATTTCCTATCACAAAGTTCCCAATAGGTGTCCATCTGGGGCACCTTTCTCTACACAGAAATCTAAGTATGCAGGATTTTGCCATTCTTTGGTTCCTCAACCTTCTAACTGTTTCACTTTGAAGGCCATTAATGGAGTAAAGAATATGGTGAACAACCTGTGGAAGGTTTCCATGAGAAACATAAAATTAGCATTTGACAGTCCTGACTGTATCCCCTAATAAAGAGGATGTTGAATGTGTCCTAGTTATGAAGTCAGAAGGAATAAGGCATGGGCTGGAGAATACTCACTATCTTCCGTAGAAGAGAAATGTTCCAGAATTGTATGGTTCAATGGAAATACATTTTAGTAGCTACATTAAAAATACTAAGAGAGAGGTAAAGTTAATTTTAATGATAGGTGTTTTCAAACAATATATCCAAAATATGATATGCAATTAATATAAAAATATTACTAAGATATTTAAATATTTTTTCTCATGCTGTCTTTGAGTGAAGTGTGTGTTTTATACTTACAGCATATATCAATTTGACCTAACCACATTTCAAGTGCTCAATAAGCACATGTGCCAGTGGCCATCATAGTAAGATACCACCTTTCTATGTTTTTCAGAGAAAAAAAGGTAAAATCTGACAAAAATATTGGCCATCAAATTTGTAAACTGGGATGATAAAACCAACATCTAAGATAAAATCATAAATAACTGGACATTTTGTCTTTACCTTGAGCAGGGAGCAGAAAACAGAGGAAAAGGTTAGTTTAAACATAGATGTAGAGAATATTTTTTAAAGAAAAGACTCAAGCATCTATCTCATTCAAACATCCTTATCTTCAACTGAGAAAATTGAGGTTTATGTACTAATCAACTTCCTATAGCCTACAGAATAAGTGAAGATTGAAGCCAAGAGTTAGGCAGGATTGGGTAAAAATGCTAATAAAGATTAAAAAGAAAAAAAAGTGAACCCAGCAGAACTATCATAAGCTATTGTGGATTGTTCTCAAAGTGAGGTTTTTCTTTTCTTTTCATTTTTGAAGGTATGTTGTTTAAACTCACCCTCCGGGGTGACTTTTGACAAAGGAAAAACTTCCAAAGATTTACTTTATCTTTATCTTTGATATTAATATAATAATACTTACCTCATAGGACTTGTATGTTTTGAGAAATTTGAAGAACATTTTATAAACTAGAACATTGTATACAAATGTCTTATTATTATTATTCTCCATATTCTCAAGCAGTATTAGTAAGATAGTGTTTGGTTGTTTCAACAGAGACCAAAATAAATGTGGCTGAAGCATGTAGGTGTGAGTTATTTCTTTCTCAAGTCCAAGTCTGAGCTTAGGTATCTATAGGGGCAGGTGGCCCATCTCAGCACTCATATCCAGAGATCTAGGTTCCTTCTGTGAAACTCAAACAGCCCCTTGGATGTTGCTCTCATCAGTGTTGATTAAGGAAGCTACACAGCCTCCATCATTTTTGCATACTCCTCCATGGGAAGAGAAAAGAAACAGTGGGAGGCCAAAGCTTGTAAGGGCATGCACTGGATGTTGCATATCTTATTTTTGCTCAGGTGTCTTTTGCAGGAACATAGTCATATGGCAGCCTTGGATTGTGAATGTGATCTCAGACTAAGTGGCCATGGATCTGTCTAGAATGTAAGTTCTTTCTTTATGTCAGGAAAAAGTAAGAATGTGTACTTGGTGGCAATGAGTTGTTTCTGATAGTTTTCATTCAAGTTTAGTTAAATTGATATTCCATTGTTAAATATAACCTTGGTAAGAGACTAGCCAGTGTCTGCTAGAATGCATAAACTGTTTTTTTTCTTGAACAATACTATGTCTCAGTTGGTTTTATTAAACAAATCCCCAAGTATCATTTGAATATGGCCAGACATCACAGCCACATTGAATGGTATGCCTGGACACCAGTAAATATATATTTAGTAATTTTGAAAGTCTCTTCAGGTATTTCTTAAACAAGAGTCCCAAATAAATTTGTGGAAAAAAGGTTTATTTTACAATAAATGTAAAATTATCTCACAAGTTGAATTCCAATTGGATCCTAGTGTTTAAAAATTTATGCTTGATTTTAAAATAAAAGTTTGTTCATTTTTCTTTTGCATGTTTTTAACAAAGGTCATGATATCTTGGGATATTATGCTAGACACAGCAGTGACATTATAGCAAAGAGGGTAAACAAAAAAAGATTCAAAAAGTCAGAAATGTTAGAAAAATTCTGAGCGTAAAATGAATACTTTCAAATTTAATACTACAGAAGAATAGATATTTGTCTAATACAGGCACAGAAAAAGGCAGATGGGGTAAGTCTAAAGAATGCAAGATGCACATACGAGAGGTTGTATGTACTTGACATAATTCAAAATTATTTTTAAAGACTGCACACTTATTTGATATTATTTAGTCTCACATGAAAATGTATACCTACTCCAGTGAGACCGTTTACTTTCACTACTGACCTTCAGACAATGATTTGTGCAGTCCATGTTTTAAAATATGAAAGAAAGCACAGGTTAAATATTTTCTTCTATGTAAAAATATTAATTGGTAAAGATAAAAGACACTAAGCAAAGTCAATTGGGAAAACAGAATGTAGTTTTACTTATTCCCGAACACTGCCCTCATGTATGCCTTGAGGTAAAATATAAGTGAAACATACTGGTTTTATTAGATTTTTTCATAGAGAAAAGCATGGCATGAAATAATGTCTAATTTGAATTAATTAGTATACTTAATTGTTAAAGAGATGTTTATGGAAATTTCTCTTATGAATTATCATCTGCATTTCATGTTCTACAAACAAATTTTTCTGACTTTGAAAACATTTTCACAATTAGGAAAATTTCCTCTTAGTTCATAATAGGATGTCCACTGAAATCCCCAAAATTAGATTAAAAAAAAAAAGTTCGTATGGTTGGGGTTGTGGCTCAGTGGTTGAGTGCTTTCCTCACATGTATAAAATACTGGGTTTGATTCTTAGTACTGCATATAAATAAACAAATAAAATAAAGGTCCATCAGCAACTAAAATATATTTTTTAAAAATCCATAAATTACACAAATAAAGATAACTATTAACTCTAATTTTAGGGTATTTTCTTCAAGCCTCCTTTTTTATAATAATCATGGTGGAATAGAAGGCATAATTTTGGTACTGCTTCTTAGACGACAGGCATGAGAAAAGTAATTCTCATGTATTATCTTGTTCTATCTCTACAATTATACTTCATGCCAGATAATATTAACCCCCAACTTTACAAAACGGAAATTGTTTCACAGAGAAACTAGTACAGAACACTATATAGACTATAAATCCTTACCATCTCATCTCAAAGATCAAGCTTTTAATCACTATGGGTATGTTATTATTTAATAGGTAATTGAATGCAGGAAAACTTTTGGCACATCCAGACTTCTCCAAAATATTTCTGGCTTCTAGAAGACATTAACCAGTGGTCTCCCAGAATTTCCTATTATCTCATCCCATGTAGCACTGTGGGCTCCAGAGTATGCTATAGCAAGTTATAGGTCATATTTACTAAGCCATAGATCATTTTTCCTGTCTCCCCAAAGATTTTGATTCTTTAGGAGCTATACCTCCACTAGGGCTGGCTGAACTGTCATTTCATGGTTCTTATCACACACATCATAAATTGATTAGCTCAAAGTGTTAATGAGCTCACTTCCCATTATTTGTATCTTACTCTGTCTGCAATATACCGTTCCAAATACATCATTCCTCCAAAATTTTTAAGTTCAGGGTAGCTTACACAGTTTCTCTTGGATTATTACATTGTATTCCTAAAGCAAATGTGCTCTGTTTCATGGACAGTTTTTTCACCATAAAGGTAGTTATGGTTAGGATGCCCCCATCCCTGATTCCATCTGGTATGGGGCCTTGGGTTTGCTTACAACAGCATAATACATTTTAGTTCAGATGATTCAAGACAACCTCTATTCCCCAATCTGACACAGGATAAGATGCCCCATGTGCTCTGACTGGATTTGCCAATTGTCAAATTGAAAATAAAACCCATAACTTCTTGAAATACTCCAAAATATATACTCATAGAATAATTTATGAAGATCATACACTTCATTTACAATCACTGGAAAGCACACAGCAAGGATTTCACGTTGAAGATCCCATTAGGCACAACTTTACAAAACTCTCATTCTCATTCCCCAAGTCTTTCCCTGCTTCATTACCACATTTTAATTTTCTTTTGCCTGTCTTCAAGTCTTAGTATCTCTCTACTGTCACTTGGATGTTTCTAGGGAAAACAGAATAATATGGTATTTGAGTACTAATTCCAAGGCCCACATGACCAGTTCATCGGGCTGTTCAATAAATTAAAGGGGAAGTCATTTAATTGACCCTACTATTGTTAGAATGATACTGACCAGATTAAATTACTATATTGTATGCATGTGTGAATATGTAAAATTTAGTTTTGGTCTCACTATGTTGCTGAGGCTAGCCTCAAACTTACAACCCAAATTTACAAACTTCAGCTTCCCAAATGGTTGGGATTACTGGTGTTCACTACCATGCTCAGCTGATTTTGCATTTTTTTTTTTTAAAGAGCATGTCACAAATTGTTCATGTTGTGATGTAGATCATGAGTTCCTTCTTGGCACTATTACACATGATGATATTTTGTCCTTGCTTCTGGTGTAAGACATCCCACCATCACCACTGTTGCTAGGAAAAAGTCCTGAGCAAATTGAGGTGATGCCCTAGTCCTATGCACACATTTAGGTGTACACATGTATCACAAGCCTAAGAAATATGTAGTCTTTCCTTAAATATCTAATTATAGAATCAATCTTTACTAGCATCCACTTAACTGACTCACCAGATCTACCAATACTTTTTGGCCATATCGTTAAACTAATGTTCATAGCAGCCTTACTGCTCAAGCTTGGGGACTGTTCTATAGTCTACCCACACACTTCAGTCCCTCTAACTTGAATTGTATAAACAGACACCAGAAATTGTTCCTAAACAAGTTTATATCGGCTATATTTACTATTATTATTTTGTTTTTGTATTTTATTTTTACACTTGCCCATTCAGCTCCTTAAAAGTTTCCCAAAACTTCCAGATCAAAAACATGTAGGTTATAAAATCTTTTACTATATTCAGACATTGCTTGTGTAAATTAAGATAAGTACTCCCAGAAAGGTTTCTCCCAATATTTTCTTTCTACATCAATTGTAGTGTCACCACTCCATTTTGTGATTTATCTTTTTACATGTCTGTTTCATAATTGTATAGGGCTTCAAATTATTACTACATTCAGTATCTCTTCCATTAAATGAAGAACAAGGCATATATCTATATGTGGGGACACAGTCATAGTGTCAGAGTTGGTATAAATATTGTTTTATAGGGAATATAGTTGGGCTAATGAAGATGCAGATGGAAATCTCATCAGAACTTCCCTAATGTTGCTGAATCAGAATTAGCAGAATCAGCCCTCATAGCTTCCCTGTCCCCTCCCCCAACTCCAAATTAGAAGGTATCCAGTTAGGAATGTAAAGACCTTGGGCACCAAGATTCAAAAAAGAATTGTGTAAACAAGACTCATACATTACAAATATTCCATTCATTGAAGCCCTGAATAGCCCTTGCTTTTAAACTTGGCATAACCCTTTATCTCTGGTTATTCAGTGAGTTACTCAACTTTGAGCAACTTCCAGGCATGTATAAATACAACTTGTCCTTTCTCACATCTTTCCTTAATTTGCAGGCCCCCAATTATAGAACCCAAGTTTGAAAAGTTTTCTCCCCAACAATATATATGCATATTCAGTGATAATTTGTTTTGTAATCAAATAACAACTGAAGTTTTAAACACATTATTTGTTTTGAGATTATAGGCACATACACAGTCTATGTAAGTAAATAAAATAATAGAAGCTTGTTACCCCCCCCCCCCCAAAGTAATGTGGTGTGCATAAATAAGTTAGGATCAGTAGGACCTCTCCTACTGAATCCCTCCTATCGGTAATTATCAAGCTGGATAATGGAACTGGCAGCTGTTGCACTTCTTACTAGACTATTCCAGTTTGGGGAGAATGAATACCTATATAGATAGAGTGACCACCCTTTGTACCTAGGAGTTGCCCTTAGTAGACTTTAAAGTAAAATCCAGAAAGAAAGGTCTAATAACTGGAAACTTTATCGTAATGTGTGAACTACCACAATATCCTTCACCTTAGAAACTGAATAGCTTTTTGTGTTATTTTCCATGTATAAGAAAAAGAATTTCAAAATTTACTGTGAGCATATACCAACTATGCTTGCCTGTCGACATTCTGATATTGCCTTACATTCAAGAAGTCAGCCTTAAAAATGCTAACTAAAAGGCCTTAAAGGGGCTAACTGAAACAGATATTTTGCTCTTATGTTCCTTAGTCCCTCCCTTCACATGCAAAAGGAGATAAGGTAACCCCAGGGTAATTTTCAAATGTTGCTGTATGGAAGCACAGGGGTACCAGAAAAGTGCATCAGTCCCCATCCCACCCACCCACAGCAAAACGAGAGTCCTACTCCATCTATTCAACAACATTAGCCCATTCATTGATTCCATTCATATTGGAAAATGTCAGGTAAGAGATGGTTTTCTGAAAGCTCAATAACTAAAAACAATGGATAACATAAGACAAGATGATGTCTAAGACTTCCCACAGCTTTGGCATATTATGATTCACTTTGTGACTTTCATTTAGAGGCATGCTAACACATAAAACTTTAATATCAGGAAATACTACTTTCCAAATATATTGTCTTCTAGGATATATTTCCAGAAAAAATTAAAATAAAGGCCACTTAGCATGCTAATTTTTGAGCATCTTCAATAAGGCCAACATTGCATATTTTACATATATTATGCCATTTAATCTTCAAAATAGATGTCAGGACACTGTGGAAGCTTCTGAGTATAGTAGAAAGAATAAAACTGTTTTGGAGGCAGTGAAACCTAGATTTGAATTAACAGCTCTGATATTTGCTCTCAATTGTATTTAAGGACAGTTAATTTTTTCAGGCTTCAGTTTTTTGCTTTATTTTTATCTAAAGAATGAGACAGTTGTAGATTTCTCATATAAAGATGAAATGCAGTAATATATTAAAATCATAAGCATAGAACCTGGCATATTTTAAAAACAGAAAAAATGAAAGATTTTTGTCTCAGAGGAACTTAGTAATATGGTCGCAGTTATTCAGTTAGGGGATTAAATTCATTTAACCTGACTCCAAAGCTATATACATTCTTATGTTAGTGGATGTTTATTATGAACATTAAGTTCACTTGAAAAATACATGTTTCAAATGTGTAAGAATATATCAGTTTAATGCTAGTATCACATTAATTTAAATGTACAACTTTAAGGGAATATAGTCTTGAAAATTATTATAAATTCAAAAGCTCAAGTGTTTTAAAAAGATAAGGACAATTAACACTACCATGGGTCTTAGTCTGCTCAGGATGATATAATGAAATGTCATAAACTGGGTGGTTTTAAACAACAGACATTCATTTCTCCTAGTTTTAGAAGTCTAAGATGGAGGTGTCAGCTGATTCCATTCCTGGTGAGGGGTCTCTTCCTGTCTTGGAGGTGATCACCTTCTTGAAATCTCATATACAAACACAAAAAAAAGACTCCAGTTTCTTTCTTTTCCTATGAGGCATTAATATCAACAATTACTATTCCAATTTTGGAAGAATGAATACCTACATAGATGAAAACTGGGGCTGTATCTTTTTGAACCTTGCCAAAGACCCCACCCCTACACACCATCACCATTAGGAATCAGGGTTTTAACATCTGAATGTTGGGCTAAGGGGACAGACCCTAGTACCAAGTATACTTTCTTGAATTTGCAACATTCACATAAATAATTAAGTTAGTGTCCCTAGTGTGTACATGGACAAGATAACATTGAAAGGACACACATCATGATAGTTGACAATCTAGTTTCTAGTTTCAGGGTTAAAAATCTCAGTTTTTCCACTTAAAAGTGCCTAAAATTGGGCACTGGACTTTACTATATGGTGCTTTTGATAAATTGGTTATCTGAAAAATAATGATAGTGATAATAGAAATCATACAGAAAGCAATAATCACATATCACTATTGCTAAATATTATTATAGTAAATATCTCAGATTTAAAACAATACACTAAATTATATATGAATGAAAAGAGTTAATATATTCTTAGATACCAATTAATCTCACTCAAATAGCTCTTCCAGTGACAGGAATAAACTAAATAATAAAAAAGTTGAAAATGCATGATATACAGTATATGAAAGTTTTATACTTTGGTTTTTACTTTAGCAATTATTATTGTCATATTTTATCCTCAGAGTTATAATTTACTAAAGTGCTTTTTGCAGGCTTTTTCTTCTTAATGCCCCAGGGAACTTTCTTTTAACATAAATCCTCTTCAGAAATAAATAAGTCTATTGTCTGCCCAGCTTTCACCATCAAGAAATTCAAATAAACACACATTTATTATTTATAATGTGGCCTGAATGGAATTTGTCTGAATCCTCAATTTAAAAGCATTTTTAAATAGGCATGTGTGGAAATTCTTTTAATCCAGTATAAACTAGTCACCCACCATTTAAATACACAAATTGAATGTATATGCATGCATGATACAGAAGCAATGAAGAGTTCCTAAACAATACCTTGGGCTCTTGGTTCACTTCCAAATCCCTTCCTTTACTGAACTGAATGAGGCAAGAGTTCCAGGTTAAGGGCCTCACTCTACAAGTGGTCAGTTCTGGGAGGGGGATTTTCTCACTGGTACCTGCCCACTTCTTTATTTACTGGATTCACAAAGGTCAAGTACCAGAAGTATAAAAGTACCATAAGATCAAGGGTGATATTTTTAAAAAATAACATAGGATTTTATTGTTTTAAATCTGAAGAGATAAATAGGCATTGTCTAATATAAGTTTATTTACCTTGAAATTGGAAATAGTGGGTTTATTAGAACCTTAATTTAAGGAAGTCAAATAATACACTCTGGGTTACAAGGATGGTCTAACTCCCAAACTGTGAGCTAATAGTGCCTGAAATAGTGTTTAGGTACAATGAAAACTCCCTTTCACTCTCCAAGAAAAAGATGGCAATTGATCTGGACCAAATGAAATCTATAGGAATGTTCATAACTCCTCCTTCTCAATTAACATATCAAAGATTGTTCTCATATGCTGTATTTAAAATGCAGTTTCTTAGTAACAAGGGTGCTCACAAATACTTATTTTTGTTACCGAAATCTTGGTCCTTTTCCCCCATGCCAATCCATTAAGGAGGACATGGTTTGGAGAAAGAGCACAAAGAACCTTCATTGCTTTGCTAGCAAAGGAGAAACATAGGTGACTCCTGTGATTCTGCTCATCAGCAGGAAAAAGGGGCTTTTAAAGAGTTGATTCAAAGGCTATATTCTGCTTATTCTCTGTTGGGATTGTAATTCACTTGTTAATTTGGGAGATTGTCATTTTTTTGAGATCTTCTGGTACCATGCCCAAAGTCTGGATAACTTCATTCCTGTGATAGCTGTGCACTCAAGGACAGATAAATCTGCCTAACGTGGGAAAGAAAGGTAATCCTGTTTCCCCAGATATTAGGGAAGGGGAGAGATTAGAGAGGAACAAGGAGAGAGGAAGAGAAAGAAACATCCATTTAAAAAATAAGTTGTGGTGGCAGAGAAGCAAGGGCTATATTCATAGCATAAAGTGGACCACTGTTACATTTGAAGGAGCAAAGCAATATGGGAACAGAATTCTTTAAATGGGGTTCTCTAAACTTTCCGAATTCCAACAGAATGCATATAGGATCTATTGGAGAAAAGTAGGGGAAAACTGGTATGGGCTGCTGAAGCACACTGGGAAATAATGTTATAAGCCAGTGGTAGAGACCTAGAAAGAGGGGAGTGGGTCCTTGAAGGAATGTGGCACTCAGAGATCCATGGACTGATGGAGAGGGGCATAGGAGCATGCTTGTTCATCTTGACCTCAAAGGCTGATGAGAAGGAACCAATAAGCAGGTCTCGCACACTTGTCTTTGAGGTTGGGAGAAATGAGGGACACCAGAAAGCAAAGGTGAGAGGAAACCCTTTCCAGGTCCACAGAGTGAGAATCTCTCTGCCTTCCACTATTTAGAGGATTTTATCACTATTGCACTTCAATAGATATGTGTAAGCTAACAAAAATAACAAACAACCAATACTAGCAGCCATAAAACGGAAAATCAAGCAGAACATTTGAACCCTTGCCAGTTGAATTGCAAGAAGAGACAGATGAACACTTGAACGAGAAAACATTTTTGGAAGCAGCTGAGGATATAAAATGCAGGTACAAAAATTGTGTAGTGTTGAAAGACCCATTTTGCATGTAAGGAAAATGTGAATTAAAATAAGAGAAAAATTTTCCCTGTTGAAAATAAAGAAAAAGAGTTCCTCCCCCTCCTTTTTCTCAGAGCATTTATATTAGAAAACATGTAATTATAACTATTGCTCCTCCTTTTGAAGTTATCTAAATCCTTTTGAAAATTAGATAGGCTTTTTCTCAACTTTAAGACCTAGGAATGTCTTTCTTCAGGCTCAGGAATCATTTCTTTGAAATGTAAATATCAACATATGCACCCAGAGAGCATACCTATCTCCAACTTATGTGGAAGAATAGGTGCCTAATTTCCAAGTTGCAAATGAACCTCCAGTGTTATAGTTATAAGTTTGTTTTTACCTCTGGATAAAGGTAATTAGCTAATTCAGATAGCCACCCCAATTAGTAAGCAAAGTTAGAGTGGATTATATGTGGCATAATTATATGTGAATGGTGCAGTCAAGTCCTCTTGCTTCAGGCTTGGTAATTGTTTAAACTAAGAACATGAATGTAATGGGTTGTGCTTGTTGGGTATATAAAATGGAAAGATTTCTCTGTCTTTGCAAGCTCTCAGCAGATTGACTGCTTGTAATGTGCATCACATTCTGGTTTAATACTCATTCAATAATAAAAACATTTACTTTCTGTACTTTCCTTGTGGACTGGTTTTCTGGGTTGGAAGAGTTTCTCTTTAATAATATCTCCCCAACACCCACTGAAGCCAATGCAAACCCATGCTATTGTGATTCTGACTATATTCCCTTGTACTGTCTCCATGAAACCAGAATTTGTCTCTTTGCCTAAGGACTTGCTCAGGCCTAGCAGACAGCTCTTCCCAAACACACAGCAGAGAGGAAATTTCAAATCTCATCTAGAGACCTGGGTGGAGGCTGGAAGGTGGAGATGTAACTACCCTAGCTGGGTGGACCACTGGAAGGACTGGCTTTCAAGTTCTCCTTCTTCAAAGATCCTTGGTAGAATAAACTCCAGGTGCCCACAGTTTTGAGTTGCTTGCAGATATCCCATGTCAGTGTTTCATTCACTTTCTTATTATATTTCATCATTCCTTTACTTGGGCTAGTATGTCCTTCCAGTTAAACTTTACCTAAGTAAATCTTGCCACAGAGCCTTTCTTTCCAAATAAATTTCACATAAGCAAATCCTGCCACATTGTGCCTTTTTCAGGGGGAACTCAAACCAAGACAGTCCTGTAGATTAGATTAAGAAGAGAATGACTAGAATCAGGATATTTTTTTTCCTTAGAAAGATTAAATGTAAAAGAAATTACAAACATAAATAAAAACAATACAGAAAATATCCGGGATGTTGAAGATACACTTAGGGAAGCTAAGATATAAATAATATTGATAGAGGACAGGCAGACATGACTGGGGGGAACGTGAGTTGGGGAGGTTGTAACCATTTCACTGACCAGATCCCAGAAATCAGAGAGATAAGGATAATTTCCTCAATGGTGAAATCTGTAAGAACAGGTTCCAATTAGAATCAGTCAGCATGGGTCAAAGTGACCTAGAGTTGTCATGACAGTGAGAACTTGAAAGTCTGATGTCATCCTGCTGTCATTCAAAGGTCAAGAAATAGACCTGTGTGGGTCTGTCTAGAAACTTTCCTTCAAAGTATCCCCTTCCCCCTTTACTCTCCCTTCGAAAAAACTCATGCCAGTTACTCTGAGAGACATATCTGAAATATTTCAGGCATGTTTGCAAGAAGGGAGACTTCCACGCTGCCTCTGTCTCACAGGAGGCCTCTGTCCTGGGACATTTGGTATTTCTGCCTAGTATCAATGGTTATCTCAATTCTTTTTCTTGTTACTTTCTGTGTTTAGGATTTTATTTATGAACCTTTGTTCTTTACTTTAGATTCTTAGTCAAAAAATTTTGAGATAATTGAGAGTTTATTTTGGCTAGAGCATATAATAAAGAACTGAGTATCTCCAGACTAGAATTCAGACATGCTTAGGAGTAGGAACTGAAACTTTTGCTTTTGGTGTTTCAGGGGGATAAAGCTACTCTGGCAATTGAAAGATTGTTGGTAAGGACAAAAATTGCTATAGAATTTGAAGGTCTTGATTACAAGGTTTTAAACCCTGATGTCTGTTATTAGAGACCACTTTCGCTTCCTTTTACTCTCATCTTTATGTGCAGACCAACAGAACATCATGGGACTTCATTCTAAGACAAAGGGGTACCCTCCATCTATGACATGACCTATTCAATGCTCTTTGTCTCTAATGCTCAAAAGAGCAGCTTTCCTCATTCCTTAGTTGCCTGCTTGATATCTGTCCCTGCAAGACTTACATCTGGAATGTAAGCTGCATAAGCAATTGCCTGAATCAGTTCGAGACCAGAAAACAGTATCACGCTAAATCCAAGCTGCTGTGGGAGACTAATGGTTGTTTTCTCTTTTTTTGTACTCTGCAATTTTACTATCTCAATTAGTTCCTCCCTAAATGCTAGGAAAAGGGGAGAAAAAGGACAAGGCCATCTGGAGAGGTTGGCTGCACCAGGCCCCAGACCTTTCAAGGATGCTTAATAGATTATATTCTGCTTTGTGGACTATGCAAGTATTACCCCAAACCACAGGGACCTAGCTCCATAAAAAAAAAAAGAAGCTGACATGACAAGCCTGGGAACCTCTAGGGGATGCCCACAGGTTTTTCTCTTTTCTCCAGATGGGAAAGGACTCTGCACAGAGAAGGAAAATGGAAAAATCCCATATGTACAGATTTTCTGTTTCTTGAGAAATTTTCCCGAGTTTTACCCTCTCCCAGAGACCTCATGGGCCCTCACATTCTTTAAATATTGGGGCAGACTCTAATGGAATCCAGAAGTGCACTCTGGTCTGATATAGATGTTCCATATGCTCTTTTACCACAGTAATTATGGTAGTGACTGTCCACACACACACACACACACACACACACACACACACTTCCACCTCTCCTTTTTTGAGTTCATATTCTTTCTGGTGAATTCACCTTTGGTTCTACACATCTAAATTAAGATATGTTTGTTCTGATTCTGATTAGATTTATTGTCTAACTGCAACTTTTTGCCCTTTGTATTTCCTGCAGTCTACTCAAAGGTCAATTATTCAAGGGTTAACTATCAAATACACTGGAAAGGAAAGAGATTATCCTGTTTAGAAGATCTTAAAAGGAAGAATAAATAGTGGTTGTTGGTTGTCAACATGAAAATAACTCATGGATATATAAATGGCCATCTGAACCGTTAAATGTAATGTCCAGAAATGACTGGTAGACCCTGCCCCTGCCTTCCCCAAATGAACAGACCCCCTCCTTAGATCTACATCGTATAGCCTAAAATCTATTTTATATTATCACACAAAGGACTTCTGTAAGCTGGGAGTGGTGGCACACTGCTGAAATCCCAGCAGCTCAGGAAGCTGAGGCAGGAGGATCACAAGTTAAAAACCAGACTCTGCAACTTAGTAAGGCCCTAAGCAACTTAGAAAGACCCTGTCTGGAAAAAAAAAATCTAAAACAAACAAACAAAAACCCACAAAAAACAGACTGGGAATGAGGCTCAGTGGTTAAGTGCCTCTGGGTTCAATCCTTGTACAAAAAAATAGAAAGAAAGAAAGAAAGAAAGAAAGAAAGAAAGAAAGAAAGAAAGAAAGAAAGAAAAACTGACTTTTGTAACAGGTTCTATTTTAATTTCTAAAAGGTTGAATCTGACATATATTGTGAAACAAACATCTGTAGTTCTTTGGTTTCCTAACTGTTGGGAATCTAAAAACTGGTAAAAAGCTATATAATCTTTGTTTCCTATCTGTTTCATATATATTTGTTCATACATTTGTATTATATGCTGTCTACATATGTGCTTGTGTCTGCATATCATTTATGTGATACCAAAATAGGCTTATAGACAAATTAGAACATATAGATTTTAAATAATGGGTTCATATGCCTTTTAGTTTACGTGATTTTCATAAAACTTTGACAAAAAGTTAATTTCAAATGCATAAAGAGATAAAATTAAAAATGACTTCAAAATTACTAACCCAGACATTTTTCTAGGTGGTCAGTCAATCAAGAGAGCATTGGTTTCTCTAAAATTTTAAAAGCACAAGGATCCATAGCTTTTAAGGTTTTTCTTTGGTAGGAAAATATGGTTTAAAATGTCAATTAGGCTTTTCTGATGACTTAGTTTGCATGGGTAATCTAAAGTTAACAGTTAAAAATGGTTAAATTAGATATAACATAGATGGGATAAGCAAGTATAGATGTATTTATCAGAAGAGATAAGGTGAATTTGCAAAGTTAAAATATAAAACATTAACTGCTAAATATAAATTCAAGTACTCTTAGCTTCTTAATTATATAGATAATATGTATTTGGGTCTATTAAATGTGTTTTATAAATTGATGGTAAATGGAAAAAAGAGTTTAAGATTTCTATGTATATTGGTCTTTACTAAAAGCAAGGTAATTAAGAGTTAAAATTCTAACTATAATTGTAACTATATGCAAAGAGTAAACAAGTTTCAGTTGTATTTTCATTAGAGTACTGTAAATTTATAATGTATTTCATCTTATTAAAAAGGAGTAATTTACTTAAGAAATTTTATAAAGATTGTTTTAGAATGTAAATATAAGAAAGAGTCAGCAATTAGAAATAGATGTAAGAAAGTTATAAGTATAAAATCTATTTTGGTTAAAAAATAAAAGGAAAAGGGAATGTTTCTGGATGAGAAAGCATTTTGTATGGTAAAGTCTAAGTTACAAAAGGATTGTAGAAGTTGAATCTCAAAAAGTGTGTGATTAATTGTCTATAATTAGCAGATTTATTTAAGGGTTTTCTAAAGTCAAAACTTAATGTACTGATTGATATAAAACCAGAATCCAATTCTCTAAGTGATAGAATAACAGATTTCTTACAACAGATTTCTTACTACTCTTATCTATCAAGATAAATTCTTGTTTCTATTAGATTTTATTACTTTATGACATTAAGTCTTCAAAGAATTAGCATTCATACCTATTTTAAAGTTTTTTAAATAAATGTTTTAAAACTCTGGTTAAATATACAACTGTTATTTTAGGTTATTACAAAATACTTGACACTGAAAATATATGTGATTAAAGATAAACATATCTCTGAGAACTAAATACCTTTAACCAAGAACTTTGTCTCAGTGTGATGGAAAAATTGGTGAAAGGAAAGCATGTAGGTTTAAGACAGGCATGGTAACCAATAATTGCTCTCTTTTATACATAGTATCTGGAGAAAAGGGCCACACTACCATTTTTAAATCTGGCTTAAGTCTCTTTGCTTTTACTACATAAATGTTTTATTATTATATAAATGAGATGTATGTATATATCAGATAATAAGCCTATTTCTGATCATTAACACCATTTACTAAAGTTATAGATTTAAAGCTATTCTTTAATTTTTTTGGTAGTGATGCTAATCTATGCCAACGTGATTACAGTTACCTTCACTATTAATTCTAAATTTTACTTTAAAGGTTTAAATTGGGTTAATATAGAACATAAAATATAATTGTGATGCTAATTATTACTGGCTTCTGTGTATATTAGTTGTATTCATGTTTTCCACATAGTCAAGTCTTTTAAAATGCAAAGCTTAGGAAAGCACCTTACCAAGCTGGCATTCTCCAAACCAAAGTTGTTAGTAATGATAGTCTCTTTTAGATCTATATAAAAATAACAAATTTAGTTAGAGATCTATTTATGTCACTTACTGTTTTATAGCAACGTAAATGTAACCTGTCATCTATAAGTGGCATAATTTTTTTTAACTCTTTACACTGGGATGAGAATTAAAATGCATTTTTGGAAAGGTGATAAGGAGAACACAATGTGTTTAAAGGTTGACAGTGTGGAACATGAAAACATTTTGCCACTTTTTCAACAAAAAAAGGAGTTAAGAGTCCTCTTAGACTTTATGTTTGAATCATGTTTCAGATGTATTGTTTTATTGTTAACTGATAATCAGATTGACTCAGGAAACAATATATGAGAACTTAATAGAATGATATTTTCAAAGGAAGCAACCACTGGGCATGGTGGCACACACCTGGAATCCTAGTGATTTGGGAAGCTGAGGGAGGAGGACTGAAAAATTCAAGGCCAGCCTCAGCAATCTAGCAAGGTCCTAAACAACTTGGAGAGGCCCTGTCTCAAAATACAAAAAGAAAATGTATGGTGATACAATTCAGTGGTAAAATACCTCTCAATTCAATCCCAAGGATCTCTCCCCTACAAAAAAAATTAACCAAGATTAATCAGCTGACCAGCCTCTCCTGAGATAAAGCTTTACTCTACTCCATGTTAGGATGGCTCCAAAGTGGATTAGAATTAAATTCATTTGAAATTATGTTCAAAAGATAGATCTTTTGATGTAAAGATCATGGCAATCTCTAAATAAACAGGGATACAACACAAAACTAAGGAATGGTTTGGGTAAATTATAAAAGATATTTAAAGAAGCAAGAGAGGTTTAAAAGAAAGTAAAACTTGTAAAGGATTTCATACGTGATTGAGTGGGTCTTTGTACAGGCTAAATAGACATAAAAGATACATTAGTATTATACAAATTATGTTTCTTGGTTCAAAGGTATTATACAAACCACATGTTTTTGCTGCTATTTAATTTTCTATTTTCCTCTTATAACTTTACAACCACTGCCAGTTACTTTCAGAACAACCTTAGTTAATTTAAGATAATAAGCCATCACCTCCAGGAAAGCTAGAATAGAATACTGACTTCTGGTGCTAACAGTGAATCTAATTAAATCAAGGGGTAACTATAAAATTACAGACATTAAAAGTAAAACCCATTACTCCACTTCAAGACTGGTGAACCTGGCCTACTAAATATTTAAAACCTAAACCAGAAATGAAAGCCAAGGAAGTGAAAGGGCTGTGGAAAAAGAGCAGCAATGTGTTGTGTTGCCCTTGTCCTCTATGGTCAGCCAAGACACAGGAAATGGTGGAACCCCTACAAGGGCCCAGCAACTCCAGTGAGTTACCTGACCTCCCTATCAGGTGGATCAGGAGGACCCTAGATAACAGAAGCCAACAAATCCACATTCTGCAAAGAGGAGTCAAGGGGAAAATGTCCCTGATGCTTCTAAGGGAAGCCATGTGTGGTCAGCAAGATCTTAACCTATCCTGGCAGATAGCATGACTGGTCAAGGAAGGCTAAGGAGCCAAGAGGCCTCTCACAAGTTTCCAAAATGCCCCTAACTTAGGGATCTCAGCTGACCGTAACTATAGATAGGAACAAAGAAACTCCTGGTTAAAGGGATTCATTTCATTCCATCTTTGAATGAAGGGAAAAGAATCCATACTAGGATATACCTCAGTGAAATTTAAACAAAAAGCAACAAAGTTAAAAACTCATATAAGCTTTTAGAAGTAGACTTAAAAGCAACAATGAAAAAATCTAATTGGCATTGAACTTCTCATCTAAAAATTTGTATTTAGAGAAAAGGGATAATAAATAGCATACTAAACACCATGCCCTATAATGAATGCTTCTCACAAATAATTTGATTTACTTTTGCAAAAATGGCACTCAGCATTTGATAGCCCTCCTCTGGAAACACTGAAACTGGATTATTCCTGAATTCTAGAGCCATAGGTGTTCTGGAGTAAAAAGGTGGTATTTCATGATTTTTAAGTACTCCACTAGAAGTTACAATATATATTATGCTCATCCAAGAAATACACTATTTAGGCTACCTGGGATTAAGTCCATTAAAATATTTTCACTAACGCAAATAGACAAAGACTACTCATAATAAGGCTCGATAACCTAGAATTAGCGAAGATTTAAAATGTTTTGAGTATATGCCTACTAAAGTGATAAACAAAACAAAAAAAAATGTTTATCAAGAACATAAGCATATGGGTACAGGTGGAAAGTACTTTGAAGTCACTTAGCATGCTGATTCTTATTGGGGCTAGATTCTGTTTTCCATCTCAAGAAAAGTCCTCCTCAGGGAAGAAAAGCCTGAATGAAATCTGAGACAGGCATTCTGTAAGTTTGGAATAGGGCCCAGGAAGAAAGCAGTACTGAAAAGAAATTCATGAACCAATTAGGAAGTAAAGATAGCTAGAGAGCCAGGTAAGTGGGGCGGGGGTAGGGGGTGTTCTCAGTAAAGCAATCAAACCTGATAAATCACTTCTGAGACTTACAATGCTGAAAGGGCAAGTCATCACTGCCTACCAGTAATGGAAAAGCCAACACTGGTGAATCCCAGTTGGCAGAGTGTAACAGGCCAAATGCCCAGTTCTGAAAGAAATTTTACAGGTAGAATATCAATTTCAAGAAGGACATCTGTGTAAACAGACATGCCTATGAAGGAAAGAGAAGTAGGAGACCAAAGTAGTTGTAGCCTAGGGTACTGAAGCGGAGTGAATAAGCCAAAGAGGGAAAAACAAGAACAAACACAAAGGTTGCGAAAGAAGTTTTTGCAGAGTTGTACAGATGCTCTCCACTGTGCAGGCAAGGGCTAAGACAAATCAATTTATCCCTTGACAATGCGGTTTGGAGTGCTTTACTTTGAACAAACACATTGTTTTGTTCACTAGGCAACCAAACTGTGATACAAATGCCATTAGAACCTATACAGTGGCTAACCATTGACTTGAACATAACTGGTGTCACATTTACAACAGACTCAAGGTCAATGAATGTCTTAAGCAGAGAATACATACTGCTACTTTCTGAACATCAGACTCCATCTTGTTGTTCCTGCTTACAAGCCTTTACTGACACCCTATTTACCTGGCATTCAACAATTTCAACATGACCTTCCAGACCTATGTAATCTGGCACTGATTGGTTCACCAGTTTCATCTTCTTCCATCCTTTTTGAAGACACACACACACACACAAAAAAAAAAAAAAAAAAAAAAAAAAAAACCAACAATAACAAAAAAAACCAAGACAAAACAAAAATAAGCAAAACAAAACAAAACTTAACCTATCTCTTAAGTCATCACACCTTTTCAAGCCACCATGGTTTTTGGCCTTATAAGATTCAGATCAAGTCTATTTGGCTACACTCTACAGACTCAACAACACAGAAATGATTGCTCCACAGTCCTGAATGGAACACCTTCTAAATGATATTATAGAATAAATATTTGGTATTAACAGTATTAATAGTATCCTACATTAGAATATTTGGTTCCATGAATACTTGTAAACATGAAGCATTTTTCTTAGGCATCTATTTTTATATTGTATATTGTGTGTGTGCATGCACATGTGTTTGTGTGTACTCATGCATGCACATACATGTATAGGTGTGTGTGGGGTAGGTGGGTAGATTAAGGCAGGGCAAAGTCAAGGGATGCTTCTTAGATCATATGTAAATGGTTAATAAGGTGTATAATATCTATATACATTTTTATTAGCTAATTTTTTTAATCAAAGAAACAGACTCCCTATTACCTGGAAAATAAGTATTTTCCAGGGGGAATATGAATTTGATCTTTTAAATAGTGTCTCAGCAAAAACATGTGGACATCCAAGAGAAAAGTTCCTCTTATAAAATTGGCAAAATAAAGGACAGAGTATAAATATTTATACATTTTCAAAGAAATTAATTACTTGGGAAAGAGCACAGTTGTATTAAGTGAATGTTAATTTTATGAGTACATTTTTTTTTTCTGAGCAGTTCATCCCTGCTTCTGTTTATCCACTTACTGTATGCTCTGTCAGTGCTGAAAAATACAAACCAAGTGCCAGAGAGATGCCTGAGAGCCTGTGAGCACGAGAACACATAGGAGCAGGAGTGTACCTGTGCTCTCTATGATGAAGCTTCAAGTGTCACTTTCCGGGAAACTCAATTTGGACATGACACTGGAGCTGCTACAAAATTTTTATGGCCTACAGAGCCCTTTTGCAAACTAACTTTCTTTGGTTAAGTGTAAGGTAGAATACAGGAGTCTCATAGGTTCCTCATGACATTTTATGCTTGTATATAACCCAGAAAATACCTTTTCCAGTAGAGGAACTTTTACCTCATTAACCCTGACAGGTGCTGCTTTCATGGTGTCCCCTGGAAACCTTTCATAACCACCTACTTATGTTTACATGGGTTTAGACTCAATCCTTTACTCCAGGGCAGCAAGTACCTCTAGAGGTTTCAAAAACAGAGAGGAAAAATGGATTCAAGGTAAATTATAGTAATCAGTATTTGTCCTAGAGCACTGATAATTAGAGAAGAGATAAAAAAAATTAATAGAGTTTGTAAAATTTTAGCCAAATCTCTTCTTCACACATACCCCTTCATGCCACTGACAGCTCAGTCAGCAAGCATGCAATGCACCAGAGGCAGTCAGCGGTGATGAATAAATCTGGAAAACAAAGGTCAAGGACAGGCAGGACACAGCTGCCCTCTACTCCTTTAACCCTGTATGTGATTTATTTATTTTATTATGTGAGCTGATATATATTGAGCTGCTTGTCTCTTGTGCTAACACTGCTAGTTAAAACCCTGAAGAGAAAAATGAATACATATTGACTGTCCACAATATTCTTGAACCATTCTATGGATTTTCTCACTTATTATCTTATTTAAACCTCACAATAGGTGCATATTATCTACATTTTATCTTTTAAGGAAACAAAGGATTCTTTGAATAAGCCAGACAAAATTTTAGAAAAATGGATTGACCTTAATATTAAGCTCAATGATAACTGTCAACTCACAACTGATTATCATGTCTTATCCCTTACCACAAAATTAAAGGATAAAATCAAGCCTGAGGCTGGATTCTGATCTGCAGGGTGTTTTGCCATTTACCTTGCTGTGAGCTATTCAAAGAACAAGTTGGGAGGAATGCAGTGGCTTTTAGTACACTAGGAACTCTCCTTAGAGAGCCAAATATAAGATACCAGATAAATTACATGTTTCCTGCTCTCAATGGTCACAGGAATTCTAACAAAGCCTTGGTTCTAAAGGGAGGATTTCTGCAAAGAAAAGTAATCCCAGACTTTAGCCACCCCATTCCTAAAAGACCCCATCTAGGACTAAACTACCCATCAATTCTAAAAGAACATCTTTCATGGTCAGCAAGAATTGGCAGTGGATTACTTTCATTCCAGAAGCCAACTCTGGGAAGAAGAAATCTAATCACTTATTTGAGAATTCTCTATCACTTCCCTTTGAGACAGTTTAGATCTGCCTGAAAAATAAATGTCTGGAAAGATCATTTAACGATGCTAATCTAAATAATCACTAACATAGGTTAATGCATTACTGTAATAAATATTAAAGAGGCATCTTTATATTAAGACTCTGTTATGAGTTTTGGAGTGTTCTCGAGCTGAAAGTTTATTGTTTACATGGAGGGATCAGGCATCTACTCATAATGAATTCTGTCATGTGATATAGGTCAGAGAAAAATCTTGGTAGTTTATTAATGAGCTTATGTACTCATTCAGCAATGCTGACTGAGCCTGTACTGGTCCAATGTAGTTAAACAGCAGTAAATAAGGCCTCTCTGTCACGAAGCATGCATTATAGAGAAGGAGAAAAATAATAAGATGATGCAAAAATATTATTGTATGTGCAATGAAAGAAACAAAAGAGAGGGTGGGAGGATTCAAGAGGATGATGGGGCAGCACAGCACTAAGTGGTAAGAAGGTGATCACCTGCACAGAGCCCAGGAATAGGTGGGGGAAAGCAGTATTGCAGGTACATAAAAGAATAAGAGACTGTGTCTTAAGGCAGGCAGGGAAAACATTAGCATGGCTGAGGAACCAGAGGGGTTTGAGCATAAAGAATAAAGTAGAAAGTGGAATCTATGTCTGAAGTAGAAGATATAGCCAATTAATACAGGACTTCATAGAACATAGTAAATTGTTCAAAAGCATTAGAGATGCTTTTTGAAGTGGATATGTATTATTTCAGGGAGGAGGAGTTTTGTTCCTGAATTTTGTAAAAGTTAGCCAGATATTATACAAAAGATGGAATTAATTGAGAAGAGCAGTTTTCAAGTGATAAAATCACTGAAAAATATTAGAAAAAATAATATTTCAGATTAGAAGTGACTACTTTTCCATATTTTCAACACATTTAATGTCTACTTTTCTAAAATAGAAAGTGTTATACAAGAGGTATTGGCTCAGTTGTGCTTTGAAGTTTTGTGAGTGAGAAGGGAGAGAGTTAGGGAGAAGAAATATCATGAACATGTTCCCACATAGCTGGCATTAGATAATCCACATTTCCATTACTGTCTTTGCCCAGAAATTATAGGTACCTCCTTTCACTTTAAATGTATTCACAGATGGACAATGAATTACATGGTCAGCCTTAATCACAAAGAGAGGCAAGCAGATGTACATGCGATTTAATGGGAAAATTAGAGCAATTCAGGACACTCCTATATCTTAAATTTTTTTCTAGAACTTCTTAAATTCTACATATTGTTTTTTTTTCCTCTCAAGTCCCACAGAGCTTAAGTGTCTCTTCAATAAATGAGACTTGTAAATATAAAATAAATAAACACATTTTTATGCTAGAACATGTTCTATCACTTTTTTTCCCCTGGGTCAAATGGTGTTTTTCATTTGCTACCATCCTGGACTCTCTCATTGTGATGAATTCTACCTGGCTAATTATATTCGTCAGCTGTCATTGCCATGATCAAAATACCTGACAAGAACAAATTAGAGGGGAACAAGTTTATTTGGATTCATGATCTCAGAGGTTCAGTCCATGGTTAGCCAGTTCCATTACGTTGGCCCAAAGTGAGGCAGAGCATCTTGGTGAAAGATCAATGGGATGGAAGCTACTTAGCTCATGGTGACCAGAAAGTGGAGAGAGAGGAAGGGACAGCAGGGAAGAAGCCCTTCAGGGATAAGTCCCCACTTACTACCTCTCCAGCCATTCCCCACCTGCCTGTAGTTGCCACCCCGTTAGTCCTAGGGTGGAAACTAGGATGGATTGATTTGGATACAGTTCTCCAAATCAATTGTAGTATTCTCACCTGTGAATACTTCTCTATTAATGAAGGAGTTTTTTGAGGGATACACCATATCCAAGCCATAACCCTAATATTGCTTTTCAAAACTGTCTGCAATTTTTTAAGTATTATTTAACCATCCCCCTATTGATTTAATTATCACCCTATTGATTATGGATGAAAAAGTACCAAAAATACCAGCTAACAAAGTATGTCCCAAACTTAGCTCATCTTTAACTTGTATACAACATAGATCTCACACATATTTCTGAAAGCTCATAAGTAATATCATTAACATTTTGAATTAGGTATTATTATTTTTTTATTTAAAAGAACTCGTAAAATATAGTCCATCATTAAAATTTCCTATATCTGCTTGTCATGAACATCTCTTTCCAAATTATTTCTCCTGAAAATTTTTGAGCACCTTTATTGACATCCACATCAAGCCCCCCGATAAAATTAACTTGTCTTAATTTAGACCCTTCTTCCAATTTAACACTAATTAATTAAATCCACATTTTTCAGGTTAAACCACCTAAGAAACCTCCCAATTGCCTATACTTTGAGGTATAGGCAAATATTTATCACTGATTCTGAACACTGGAGAATGTTCTCTCACAGCTTTCTTCCCAACTAAGTCCCAGCCCAGGTTACATGTTCTTTTCTGGCTCTGTTGTCATTGTCTAAGGATGAATAACACCCTTCCAGAAGAAACATGCAGCACTATGAAGGAGTGAAATGACAATAACACCTTCATAAAGCATTGGATATTCAAAAAAATGTCTAAGAGAAGTGCTTTGGGTAAAGAAGTCAGGACCTAAAACCAACTGGAATGACTAGATTTGATTTACTAATGTCTATCAAAGTAACTAAAACAGTTTGATGATACAGTAATTATAATTAATTTTGAAACAGAATTATAGGTACAAACTAACATTAGTTTCATTGATTTGTATATTGTACTACAAGAAGTAAAATATGTTTTCTTTTCAATATATTAAAATCCCAAACGTGAATGAAGGAGACATAAAAAAAAAAAAAAAAAAGTGAAAGCTTTCTGAAAGACCAGGAGTGAAATAAAAGTCTTTGATGACAGTTTAAATTAGGAAATTTGAAAGAGTAAAAAGCAATTAAAAGTATTTTAGTCATCCATCTTGTAATCATACTTCATTGATAATATTTTACCCATAATATGCTGAGCCTCTATTTCTTATACTCCTGAACAATTCCAGTGAAAAATATCTACTAGATATTCAATTCTTTCTTGCCAAATATGACATTTTGTGGTAATGATCCAATTTTGTATTAAAAATATACCATTTTTTTTTTTTGTATCTTATGAATAAAACCATGGGGCCAAACAGGCCCACTTTGATGGGATTTATTCCCAGAATGAAAACTAACTTCTTTATTGATTTGGATTTTTTGAGGTCATGATTTAAACCAGAATACACAAATAGCAGTTCCTGACATTGATTTGGTCTTCTTTTCTGACATGTCTTTTTATTTTTATTTTTATTTTTTTTATTGTTGGCTGTTCAAAACATTACATAGTTCTTGATATATCATATTTCACAATTTGATTCAAGTGGGTTATGAGCTCCCATTTTTACCCCATATACAGATTGCAGAATCACATCAGTTACACATCCATTGATTTACATATTGCCATACTAGTGTCTGTTGTATTCTGCTTCCTTTCCTATCCTCTACTATCCCCCCTCCCCTCCCCTCCCCTCTTCTCTCTCTGCCCCCTCTACTGACATTCGTTTATCCCCCTTGTATTATTTTTCCCCTTCCCCTCACTTCCTCTTGTATGTATTTTTGTATAACTCTGAGGGTCTCCTTCCATTTCCATGCATTTTCCCTTCTCTCTCCCTTTCCCTCCCACCTCTCATCCCTGTTTAATGTTAATCTTCTTCTCATGCTCTTCGACCCTACTCTGTTCTTAGTTACTCTCCTTATATCAAAGAAGACATTTGGCATTTGTTTTTTAAGGATTGGCTAGCTTCAATTAGCATAATCTGCTCTAATGCCATCCATTTCCCTGTAAATTCTATGATTTTGTCATTTTTTAATGCAGAGTAATACTCCATTGTGTATAAATGCCACATTTTTTTTTATCCATTCATCCATTGAAGGGCATCTAGGTTGGTTCCACAGTCTTGCTATTGTGAATTGTGCTGCTATCAACATCGATGTAGCAGTGTCCCTGTAGCATGCTCTTTTTAGGTCTTTAGGGAATAGACCGAGAAGGGGAATAGCTGGGTCAAATGGTGGCTCCATTCCCAGCTTTCCAAGAAATCTCCATACTGCTTTCCAAATTGGCTGCACCAATTTGCAGTCCCACCAGCAATGTACAAGTGTACCCTTTTCCCCACATCCTCGCCGCACTTGTTGTTGTTTGACTTCATAATGGCTGCCAATCTAACTGGAGTGAGATGGTATCTTAGGGTGGTTTTGATTTGCATTTCTCTGACTGCTAGAGATGGTGAGCATTTTTTCATGTACTTGTTGATTGATTGTATGTCCTCCTCTGAGAAGTGTCTGTTCAGGTCCTTGGCCCATTTGTTGATTGGGTTGTTTGTTCTCTTATTGTCTAATTTTTTGAGTTCTTTGTATACTCTGGATATTAGGGCTCTATCTGAAGTGTGAGGAGTAAAGATTTGTTCCCAGGATGTAGGCTCTCTATTTACCTCTCTTATTGTATCTTTTGCTGAGAAAAAACTTTTTAGTTTGAGTAAGTCCCATTTGTTGATTCTAGTTATTAACTTTTGTGCTATGGGTGTCCTATTGAGGAATTTGGAGCCCGACCCCACCGACTGTAGATCGTAGCCAACTTTTTCTTCTATCAGACGGCGTGTCTCTGATTTGATATCAAGCTCCTTGATCCATTTTGAATTCACTTTTGTGCATGGCGAGAGAAAGGGATTCAGTTTCATTTTGTTGCATATGGATTTCCAGTTTTCCCAGCACCATTTGTTGAAGATGCTATCCTTCCTCCATTGCATGCTTTTAGACCCTTTATCAAATATAAGATAGTTGTAGTTTTGTGGATTGGTTTCTGTGTCCTCTATTCTGTACCATTGGTCCACCCGCCTGTTTTGGTACCAGTACCATGCTGTTTTTGTTACTATTGCTCTGTAGTATAGTTTGAAGTCTGGTATCGCTATACCGCCTGATTCACACTTCCTGCTTAGCATTGTTTTTGCTATTCTGGGTCTTTTATTTTTCCATATGAATTTCATGATTGCTTTCTCTATTTCTACAAGAAATGCCGTTGGGATTTGATTGGCATTGCATTAAACCTATAGAGAACTTTTGGTAATATCGCCATTTTGATGATGTTAGTTCTGCCTATCCATGAACAGGGTATATTTTTCCATCTTCTAAGATCTTCTTCTATTTCTCTCTTTAGGGTTCTGTAGTTTTCATTGTATAAGTCTTTCACCTCTTTTGTTAGGTTGATTCCCAAGTATTTTATTTTTTTTTTGAAGATATTGTGAATGGAGTGGTTGTCCTCATTTCCATTTCAGAGGATTTGTCGCTGATATACAGGAATGCCTTTGATTTATGCGTGTTGATTTTATATCCTGCCACTTTGCTGAATTCATTTATTAGCTCTAATAGTTTCTTTGTAGACCCTTTTGGGTCTGCTAGGTATAGAATCATGTCATCTGCAAATAGTGCTAATTTAAGTTCTTCTTTTCCTATTTTGATGCCTTTAATTTCTTTCGTCTGTCTAATTGCTCTGGCCAGTGTTTCGAGAACTATGTTGAACAGAAGTGGTGAGAGAGGGCATCCCTGTCTTGTTCCAGATTTTAGAGGGAATGCCTTCAATTTTTCTCCATTCAGAATGATGCTAGCCTGAGGCTTAGCATAGATTGCTTTTACAATATTGAGGTATGTTCCTGTTATCCCTAGTTTTTCTAGAGTTTTGAACATAAAGGGATGCTGTACTTTGTAGAATGCTTTTTCCGCATCTATCGAGATGATCATATGGTTCTTATTTTTAAGTCTATTGATGTGGTGAATAACATTTATTGATTTCCGTATATTGAACCAGCCTTGCATCCCAGGGATGAATCCTACTTGATCATGGTGCACAATTTTTTTGATATGTTTTTGTATCCGAGTGGCCAGAATTTTATTGAGGATTTTTGCATCTAGGTTCATTAGAGATATTGGTCTGTAGTTTTCTTTCTTTGAAGTGTCTTTGTCTGGTTTAGGTATCAGGGTGATGTTGGCCTCGTAGAATGAATTTGGAAGTTCTCCCTCTTTTTCTATTTCCCGAAGTAGCTTGAAAAGTATTGGTATTAGTTCCTCTTTAAAGGTTTTGTAAAACTCTGCTGTATACCCATCCGGTCCTGGGCTTTTCTTAGTTGGTAGTCTTTTGATGCTTTCTTCTATTTCCTCAATTGATATTGGTCGGTTTAGGTTGTCTATATCCTCCTGACTCAATCTGGGCAGATCATATGACTTAAGAAATTTATCTATGCCTTCACTATCTTCTAATTTATTGGAGTATAAGGATTCAAAATAATTTTTGATTATCTTCTGTATTTCTGAAGTGTCTGTTGTGATATTGCCTCTTTCATCCCGTATGTTAGTGATTTGAGTTCTCTCTCTTCTTCTCTTCACTAGCATGGCTAAGGGTCTGTCGATTTTGTTTATTTTTTCAAAGAACCAACTTTTAGTTTTGTCAATTTTTTCAATTGTTTCTTTTGTTTCGATTTCATTAATTTCAGCTCTGATTTTAATTATTTCTTGCCTTCTACTTCTTTTGCTGTTGTTTTGCTCTTCTTTTTCTAGGATTTTGAGATGAAGTATGAGATCATTTATTTGTTGGTTTTTTCTTTTTTTAAGGAATGAACTCCAAGCAATGAATTTTCCTCTTAGAACTGCTTTCAATGTGTCCCATAGATTCCGATATGTTGTGTCTGTGTTTTCATTAATCTCTAAGAATTTTTTAATTTCCTCCTTGATGTCTTCTATAACCCATTGATCATTCAGTAACCTATTGTTCATTCTCCAAGTGATGTATTCTTTTTCCTTCCTTCTTTTATCGTTGATTTTCAGTTCCATTCCATTATGATCAGATAGGATGCATGGTATTATCTCTACTCCTTTATATTGTCTAAGAGTTTCCCTGTGACATAATATATGATCTATTTTTGAGAAGGATCCATGTGCTGCTGAGAAAAAAGTGTAACTGCTTGATGTTGGGTGGTATATTCTATATATGTCAATTAAGTCTAGGTTATTAATTGTGTTATTGAGTTCTATAGTTTCCTTATTCAACTTTTGTTTGGAAGATCTGTCCAGTGGTGAGAGAGGTGTGTTGAAGTCTCCCATGATTATTGTATGGTGGTCTATTAGACTCTTGAACTTGAGAAGAGTTTGTTTGATGAACATAGCTGCACCATTGTTTGGGGCATATATATTTATGATTGTTATGTCTTGTTGGTGTATGGTTCCCTTGGGCAGTATGTAGTGTCCCTCTTTATCCCTTTTGATTAACTTTGGCTTGAAATCTATTTTATTTGATATGAGTATGGACACTCCTGCTTGTTTCCGAAGTCCATATGAGTGATATGATTTTTCCCAACCTTTCACCTTCAGCCTATGTATGTCTTTTCCTATCAAATGCGTCTCCTGTAGGCAGCATATTGTTGGGTCTTGTTTTGTGATCCATTCTACTAGCCTGTGTCTCTTGATTGGTGAGTTTAAGCCATTAACATTTAGGGTTATTATTGAGATATGGGTTGTTCTTCCAGCCATATTTGTTTATTTATGTTACTAAACATGGTTTATTTTCCACTTTGATTATTTTCCCCCCTTTAGTGTCCTACCTCCCACTGTTGGTTTTCATTGTTATTTTCCATTTCCTCTTCCTGTAATGTTTTGCCGAGGATGTTTTGAAGAGATGGTTTTCTAGCTGCAAATTCTTTTAACTTTTGTTTATCGTGGAAGGTTTTAATTTCATCTTCCATCCTGAAGCTTAATTTCGCTGGAAACACAATTCTTGGTTGGAACCCATTTTCTTTCAGTGTTTGAAATATGTTATTCCAGGATCTTCTAGCTTTCAGAGTCTGTGTTGAAAGATCAGCTGTTATCCTGATTGGCTTACCCCTAAATGTGATCTGCTTCCTTTCTCTTGTAGCTTTTAAAATTCTCTCCTTATTCTGTATGTTGGGCATCTTCATTATAATGTGTCTAGGTGTGGGTCTCTTATGATTTTGCACATTCGGCGTCCTGTAGGCTTCTAGGATTTGGGGTTCTGTCTCATTCTTCAAGTCTGGGAAGTTTTCTCATATTATTTCATTGAATAGATTGCTCATTCCTTTGGTTTGAAACTCTGTCCCTTCCTGTATCCCAATGACTCTTAAATTTGGTCTCTTGATGTTATCCCATATTTCTTGGATGTTCTGCTCATGGTTTCTTAACAGTCTTGCTGAGCTGTCTATGTTCTTTTCAAGTTGAAATACTTTATCTTCATTGTCTGATGTTCTGTCTTCTAAGTGTTCTACTCTGCTGGTAGTATTCTCAATTGAGTTTTTAAGTTGGCTTATTGCTTCCTGCATTTCTAGGATTTCTGTTTGTTTGTTTTTTATAACCTCTATTTCCCTGTATAGTTGATCTTTTGCTTCTTGGATTTGTTTATGTAATTCATTGTTGAAGTGATCTTTCATTGTCTGATTTTGCTGTCTGATGTCTTCCTTGAGACTCCAGATCATCTGAAGCATGTATATCCTGAATTCTTTATCTGACATTCCATCTGCTGCAGCTATTACCTCTTCTAACGTTGAGTTGACCTGCATTGCTTGTGGTCCTTTCTTTCCTTGTCTCTTCATACTGTTCGCGTTCCTTTCTTCTTGGTGAAACTGTTGTGCTATTGAATTTTCCCCCTATATATTTATATTGGTCTTGTATAGTTGCAAAGTCTCCCTCGCAGGCGCGGGCGGCGGCTCTGCCCCTCCTCCAATTGGGGCAATGTGCCTACCACGCCGGCAGGCCGCTGGGCCTGCTCTGCCAGTCGGTAGCAGGTCCGCCGACCTTGCAGGCGCGGGCGGCGGCTCTGTCCCTCTGCGGGCCGCTAGGCTTGTTCTGTCGGTGGTCGCAGTTCTGCCTACTTTGCAGGCGCAGGCAGCGGCACTGCCCCTCTGCAGGCCTCTGGGGCTGTACTGCCAGTGGGTCGCAGGTCCGCCTACCTTGCAGGCGCGGGGGGGGGGGGGCGGCTGTACCCTTCCTCAGGCCACTGGGCCTGTTCTGTCTCTCGGTTGCAGGTCTGACCTGTTCTGATGGTGGTCACAGTTCCGTCTACCTTGCAGGCGCGGGGGGAGGGGGCGGCTCTGCCTCTCAGCAGGCCGCTGCTCCTCTTCTGCTGGTGGGTCGCAGGCCCGCCTACCTTGCAGGAGTGATTGGAAGCTCTGTCCCGCCGTGGGCTACTGGGCCTTTTCTGTCGGTGGTCACAGTTCCCCTACCTGGCAGGCGCGGGGGGTGGGGGGCGGCTCTGCCCCTCAGCAGGCCGCTGGGCCTGCTCTGTGCGTCGTCACAGTTCCCTCTACTTTTCCTGACATGTCTTTTTAATAGATTTTGTTTTCTGTGTGCCTGTCTTTTGCGTGTACTTTCCAAATTCATGCTAAAAACTAAACTAGTCACTTTGTAAATAAAAGTAAATAAAAATTTCAATCCATTTGAAATACCTGCAACACTATGTGACAAATTGACAACTCTTTCTTTTTCTTGCCTTTACAACCACCAACATTTACCTGTAATTCATAAGTAACAATGTATGTTCATCTATGTATATCTTTAGCATATATATAAATATATGTCCATATATATACATACATGTATGCATGTATATTTTAAATTATCTAATAAGGTTTAGGATTAATCATATTTCTAAAATTTAGGGGTTTTAATCTATATTTTCTTGTTTATTTTGTTTATATCCTTCTTTATGTATTTATAAGCTGACTAAAATTCTTTATTGCACTAAAATAAATTATAGATGAATTTAGATGCATTCTATTCAGTAATTATATAAAAAAAGAAGGCCACTAAATTTATAAATTGACCCAGAAAGTGACTTCATTCATTTACATTGGGATAAATGTCTGGTCATTTCCACTACATCAAGTTCACCAAATTCAACTGACCCAAATTAAAGCATTCTCAAGTATTTTCTGAAGTGGGTGTAGAAATGCAAACTTCTCTTTCTGCATTGGCAAATAAGCAATTTCAAGAAGAAATTTCTAATTAAATTCACAAACTTACTAAAATTGACATTTATTATGTTATTACATGTGGAAACTCTTCTAAAAATTAACATGTTGATCAAGTATTGCTTTCATGAACAAAAATGTTCATATAATTTAAAGATGTTTTCCTTTCCTTTATTTACTGTGGACACATTATTACTTTGTGAATTCAAAGAATAACCCTTTTTAAATATCACTATTGTTCTCATTGTTTAAAATTACATATATTTTATTGACCCCAAAATTGTACCAATTTCAATAAACCAACTCAAATCAGATTACAAATTATTAACAAGAAAGTTTGGGTAATACCAATCTGAATTTTAAAACTAGTTAAAAATTAACATTATGGAGGTTATTCAAAAAATTAAAACTAGAAGTAAACTGTGATCCACCACTCTCAACTATTGAGTATACTTCCAAAGGAAATGAAATCAGTATATCAAAGAAACACTCCAGAACTATTCATAATATCTAGGAAATGGAAAGAATCCATGTGAATGGATGAAGCCGATGTGGTACGAATTCACAACGGAATACTACTCAGCCAGAAAACAGGAATGAAATACTGATATTTTTTGGAAGCGATGATAGATTGGAAATTATTAGGTTAACTGAAATATGTTAGGCATAGAAATGCAAGTACCACATGTAGAAGCTAAACAAGTTGATCTCAAAGAATTTGAGAGTAGAATGGTGGATCCCGGATACTAGGGAAGGAAGCGGGAGGGAGGAATAGGAAAACTGATCAGTGGGTTATATTTTGATAGGATTAAGAAATTCTGGTATACTATTGCACGTAGGGTGACTCTAGATTCAGTAATCTACATCCATTTCAAAATGCTAAAAGAAAGAATTTTGAGTTTTCAACATGAAGAAATGAT
Source organism: Marmota flaviventris (assembly GCF_047511675.1). Taxonomy (NCBI): domain Eukaryota; kingdom Metazoa; phylum Chordata; class Mammalia; order Rodentia; family Sciuridae; genus Marmota; species Marmota flaviventris. The sequence continues at coordinate 95,881,780 of NC_092503.1, read as the reverse complement.
AAACGTTAGAGGAGACAGATAGGCTTAACCCAATTTAAAAATCATACAATATATGCATGCAGGGAAACATTACATCGTTTTTCAAAATGTACAAATTTGTTTTTGTGTGTCAGTTAAAAAATTAAATTATATTTTTTAAATCATAACTATTAGATCATGAAAATTTATATATGTTGAAAATTTTTCCTTCTCATTAAAATCACTGTTTATTTGATAAAAACTTTTAACTAATTAATAGGATGTTAATAGTTTATGATTAAAGATAAAAATAAAATTGAATTTGCATTTCCCTTATATTATGGTGGAAGTGAAATAACATTAAATAATTTTCCCATTAATGATAAAGAAAAAACTACAGTAAAATCAATGAGAGTCCAATAATTAATAAAATAAAACTGAGCACAAGTGGGTAGCAAAGATATATATATGGTATAATGGAAGTAAAATGCAAATAAAAGTTAGAAAGAAGCTGGGCAGGGTGGCACTTGCCTGTAATCCTTTGAGGCAGGAGAATCATAAATTTAAGATCAGTGTCTATAATTTAATGAGGTCCAAAGAATGAAATAAAAAGGACTGGGGCTGTGTCTCAGTGATAGAAGTCCCTGGGTATAATCTATTGTACCAAAAAAATACATATATTTACACAAATAAAATAAATATGGAGTTATTAATTATCACTAAAATAAATGATGCATAATTGATTCCATTAGTGACATTTTTGTTACTATTATCTAATCATTGTGTAGCATAGCTTATGTTACAAACTAATACTTTAAAATATTTTTAAATACATAAATGAGTTATTTGATCTAATAACTCCACGCATACTGTTTACATAGCAAACACTTTGTAGACCAATGTATTCCACTTTGGAAGTCTTTTTGTGTGTTAAGGAAGTAGATATTGGGGATCCATCCTATTGTTCCATGCACGCTAATTAAGTACTCTACCACTGAGCTATGTCCCCAACCCTTCTTTTTTTCACTTGAGACAGGGTCATACTAAGCTGCCCAGGCTCGCCTTAAACTTCTGACTGTCTTGCCTCAGCCTGTAGCCAATGTGCCTTGCTTAAAATTCCAGTTTGATAAGAATAAAAATTTAAAAATAAGAATAAAAATAGGGGACACAATCTATGCTATATTTTAAAAGTGTCAGAGCTTGTGGATCTAAATCTAAATTATGCGACATCTAACTCTGATACAAAATCAAACTGTAGACTAAAGCAAATAAATAAGAACGAAATTTCATATGTGTACAATGTAACTGACATTTAATTTTTGTAGCAAAAAAAAAAAGAATGAAAGAAAAAGAAAAAGAAAGTAACCACCACAACAAAAATATCTAGACCTGTGTTCTGTTTTGTGTTTGATACTGGGGATAGAACTCAGGGCACTTTACCACAGAGCTATATATCCCCAGCCATTCTTAATTTTTAATTTTGAGACAAAGTCTTCCTAAGTTGCTTAGAGCATTGCTAAATTGCTGAGATTGGCTTTGAATGTTCACTCCTCCTGCCTCAGCCTGTTGAGCTGCTGAGATTACAGACATGTGTCATAGTGCCTGGCTAGACATGTTTTAAAGCACAGGTCTTGGATTTGCCAAACTGCAGGTCAAGACGTATTACAGCTAAGTTTCATCAATATACTAGATTTCAATTGACATTCTAAAAAGTGAAACAAAATGAAATGCAGTAGGGTAAATAATATCAAACAGCATTCTATATAGTAAGGTTAATATTGTTTGATAAAACCTTTGTTTCAATTGTATACTATTGCATTAGTTTCCTAGTGCCTTTGTAACATATTAGCACATACAGTGTCTTAAAACAACACAAATTCATTCTCTTCCCGTTTTGAGGTCAGCAATCCAACAGGTGTGCAGTGGTGTGTTCCTGTGTAGGGATATCAGTGCTCTTGCCTTTCCCAGTTTCTAGACGCCACCGGAATTCCTTGGCTCTGTGGCTCCTTCCTCCATTTCCTCCCTGACCACTGTTTATATCCTACATATCCTGATTCTATGAATGAAACCTCTGTATAGTGAGTGGTTTTAGGTGAAGGAAATTGAGTAACCTCTAGAACTACTATTATCCTCACTCTTTCTCCCCTGAAGTAGGCTATAGAACCTTAGAAGGTTATTCTCTGACCTGTGAACCCTTCTTTCTTCCCTGAAGACCTTCATGTGACAGGTGTCCTATGCTTTACCCATAAAAAAAGTCTCATTCAGGGACTCAAATAAGAATCTAAACAAACAAGCCTTAAGACCTCCAGGTTCCTACCACAAGATCGTAGTTTTTTCCTTTAAACATAGTTCTGCACTACCTACCGACCATGAAATGGTTCTCCTGGGTCTTTGGGTCTTCATTTATGAGGGCTCCCATGTCACAAAAAGGTTACATTTAAAAATTTATTGTGTTGTTTTTTCTTTAGCTGTTAGAGTCTAAGCCATGAACTGAGTGGTAGAAGTCTTATGAACTTACCGATGAACCTAGCAATGGGTGAGGAAGGTAGCACTTTTCCCCTACACTAACTTTATATCTACTTTTTCTGTTGCCTGTTACTTCTGATTTACAGAGACATTTATGATTGCTTTAGGACCAGCTAGAAAAATAGCATATTCTCCTCATTTTAAGATTCTTCATTAAATATTCAAAATGTCTCTTTTATCATGCCAGGTGATGCTATTATAAGTTCTAGGATTAGAAATATATACTGTTTGGGGGATCATTGTTTAACCCACCACAATGGTGTGTGTGTGTGTGTGTGTGTGTGTGTGTGTGTGTGTGTGTTGAGTCATGATACAAAACACACTAGGTACTGTTACAGTGAAGAAAATCAGAAATATTCATCTAGAACCAGTGATAGATACACAGTAAAAGTATTATCATTATCATTCTAGTTAAATATCATAAATTAATCTCATTTTTTTGCTGAACTCAAATGTAACATGAGAAGCCTTCTTACATTATAACAAAATATTAGTTGATTAGATTTTTAATGTAAGTGGAAGACTTTTTAGCATCCTTCACAAAGTTCTATTGTTAAAAGAGTAAATAATGATGGGATCAAGAATCAAACTGAAAGACTATTTATTACAAACTTAAGCATAATGGAGTGACAGAAAAGAGGAATAAAACAGACTCAATTCAAGTATCATGAATTTGTAATGTTTAAGCAATGTCCTTATAAACTGTCAGGTATAGGTTTAACAATATTCAAATAATGAAAAATTGGGGAAGTATGGACCTTCAATAGCAAAAATTAAAAAAACACTTGGCTATGATGAAAACTACATATAATTAAATCAGTCTAAAGATCAGAAGAAACATATTCAGTTGACCTGCAAATAAATATATAAAAGAAAAAAATATCAAGAAGAATATAGGTTGAAAATTAGCACAAAGCACCTTTGAGAACAGTGATAGTTTGTGTTTGAACAATGATGTATAGTGTTTCAGAAGCAGCCCTTCTTGACCCCAGAGTATCATTGGAGTGATACTGGAGTTTTGGTCACCTTTCTCCAGAAGGTTAATTTAAATGATTCCTAAAATGTAAAAACAGATGAGCAACTCAAGATCAAAGTCCTTAAAGAACATGTAAATTAGGTTGCAGCCCAATTAGCAGAGTTAATGGGTCAGTAATGTCTGGTTTAAAAATCATCAATATACTCAGAAATTCACCAGAGTAAGTAACACACTACAGGATCCTCTATGAATTTTCACTAAGGAATTATGTTTTCTAATTTCTTATAAATTATATTGTATTCCTTATAATTACATTGTAAGTTGATGATATAACATAGAATGTGTTATAATCATTTGTGTTTTTACATATTGGGACTATTACCGTGATATTGTGTTGAAAACACTGAATGTATTAGAAAAATGAAAATATTTTTCATCATAACAGATACTTCTGAGAACAGTGGTATAAAAGTGCTAATTTGAAACTACAAAGGTTGAAAATAAAAATACAGAAAACCAATACTTGCAAGAACAATAGCAAAACAAGCTTCCATGATAGTAGCATGGACCATGCCTAAATAAGATTAAATGCTTGATGGCATTCACTTCTGAATGTTAATGCAAGTCATTCATAGACTTGGCTGGTTTTACTCCTTGCAAATCCAATAGGAGTGAAATTCTACCAAGAGTGTCTGTGCAAATATTAGTGACACATACACTCGATGAAATAATGACACCATGGCAAACAAATCTCAGAGGTAAAAGTTGTGGGCTTTTTCTTTCTGTTTACTTTTTTGTGCTTAACACTGACACATCTATTTCATATTTAGGTTGAAGAAAGGTAAATGACTTTGAAGGGCATTTACTGAAAAAACATTATTTGACAAATTATTGAAAAGAAGAATGTGAACTTGAAATTTGATCAAAGGAGAAATTAAATTTTAGCATGTTAAGACACTGTATTCATTTTGGATGAATCATAGAAGGTGTGATGTTCCCTGATTTCTGCAAGGCTTTTACTGAATAGTTGGAGTGCTTCCTTTGTGTAATCTGTAAGTAAAGGCTGTTGAAACCATTTACTTTGCCAATTTAGCATCTTTTATGGAAATCAAGAAGCATACTCATCATAATGATTTTTTTTCTAAAGTTAGGCACTGGTGTTTGGTATTTCCTTCATGTATCTCCACAATTTTTTAGTATTGAAGATGAATCATGTGTGAAGTAAGATAATAATACTGATATCAATACTTTTCTTGGTATATTGCTATTACTGGAAATTATGAATAAAATAGGAACCAATTTTTTTTCTCCATTATATATTTGTTAGTCAGCTAAGGGTTAGGATTGTGGCTCAGAGGTAGAGGGCCCGCATGGCATGTGTGAGGCAATGAATTCCACATAATGAGATGGTAAGGACCACATAAAAATAAAGAAAAATTATTAGTCAGCTGGTCCTGAAAAACTTTTCTGATAAAAACGCATTCTGAAATTTATTTTTAAAATATAATACCTGTCTTTTTACCCATTTCTACTATTTATAATAACTATCATAAAAACAATAATTATAAAATCATTGAATTTTCATTTACATAAATATATTGTCAAATTGTTAAACACATCTTTTAAAGGTAAATAATATAAACATTTAAATTATATAATTAAGCAACTTAAAATATATTATTTTAAAATCTCAATGAGTCAATAAAAATTATAAGATGTGAAATATAAATGGCTATTATCATAAAAATCTGATGTGTACTCTTTTTCTATAATTACATATGGATGTTTAGGTAAAGTTTTTTATAATTCAATTTCATAAATCATTTTAATTATTTTCTCTTAATTAAAATATGAGATCTACAAAATAATTTTTAAAATAGTAACTCATGAAGTTGAAAAATTGGAGCAATTTTTCATAATTCATTTTAATTAATTCTGATAATTTAATATATTGCTTCTAATTAACATCTATTTATGTGGAATTTTTTCATAGCTAAAACAATATACACAAAATCTTATGCATTTTCTTTTTGGCTAAATTACACATATTTTTCGAACCCATTTTTCTGTGCATGCAGGCATAATTTTAATTCAAACAACAGTTCTTGTCTGTCTTAATCCTATCTCCAAGGGTTAGGTTCCTCCAAATGTTTGTGACATTACTACTTTTAACTTATCAAGTGCACTAATACATAAATACAACAACAACAATGAAACAAAATCACATAAGAGAAATTTCTTAGTTCAGAAGTAATGAAAGAAAATCAATGTGATAGAGCACTTGATTTTTGTATAGTTGACTAGTTTTTTTCATCATATCACTTAAAAATAGTCTTTGGTTGTGAGATTTTAATTTAATTTGATGATATAAAGGACAGTAAACTACTTTAAAATTCTTCTCTGGAGAAATATTTTTCAAATATTATCCGTGAATATAAATAATTAGGGATGTTGGCAGGTCTATGGAGTTATTTGTAAATGTTATCCATAATGTAATGTTAATTGCATTAGTCCTATTCCAATCTCTGATTCCTCCATAACCATAATGAAATATTAAATTCAAATTTCTTATGTAACTATTGTAGTGAATGTAACTCACAGCACTGGTTTAAAATAATTCAACAATTTAAAAAGACACAATTTAATACTCAGTAAAGGTTTATTGAATGAATCCTGGTTGAATCTTTTCCATTTATAACAATATGTCAATTGTTACGTATTGTTTATTATTTGTAAAATATATACTTAAAATACACTTGTTATTTGTGGAATGTATAACTAATTATCTGTAAAATGCCATCGCTATATTTTCCCTTTAATGAACATTGCCAAAATAGAATAACTATAAATTCTAGAAAAAGCACAGTTACTTCCAAATCAGTTAATGAAACCCATACCAATGTAGATGTATTTGTGTTGTACAAAAATACATTTACTCATTAATATCTAATTCATTTTAGTTAAACTGAAATACTTGAGAATAGAAAATTTTTCAACTTCATGATTGAGAATTGTGCCTTTTCCCTTTAATTTAAACAAAGGCAAAATACAGTCATTTTTGAAATTCATTGAAGGGATTAAAACTCTGATTACACTTAGCACATAAATTTGACATTAATGGTCATTAATCAGTAGTGTAATACTAAGTGGTTTTGCCATTCACTTCTCTTTCTAATCAACAAAGCAATATTTGAAAAAGAGCTAATTCTAAGAGAATCAGTTACATATGTAAAAACTGTCATGTATAGACATTATTATAATTAATGTGTCATATTTATTACTATTTCTACTACTATTGTCATCATTTTGAAGCCACCACAATATTTCCTAATTTATGAAAAAGAAAATTAATTTGTACTATAATAAAATAAAATAAATCATTCCAATGTGCTTTAGCAGTATGAAGGATTAGAACATTTTGAAGAGCTATCTTCTAAAATATAATTACCCTTGTTAAAATTATAAAAACCATAATTTTCAATAATTTATTGGCAATAATTTATATTAAAAAGAAAGAAAAAATATTTAAGAACCAAAAATAAAATTCACCTGAATATTAAAGAAATTTTAGAAATAAGCTATTTCAAGTGAATTTGGATAAAAGTTACATGTAGAAACCAGTCTTTAGAACTTGAAACTGTCAATAAACAATGTAAAAAAACTATGTAATTGTAAAATTTTAAGTGAGAAATATATGAAAACACAAAACTATAAATATGGAATAAAGAATATATACTTACAAAGCAGATGTTGAAATCACAAAATAAAATTTTAAAAATAAAAAGATAAAACTGATGGCATTTAAATTTGAGTAGATGATAAACAGTATAAAAGATAGTAGATATTCAAGAAATTACCTCAAATGCAAAGCAGAGATAAAAGGAGATGAAAAGTGTGAAAAGGCATCAAGAGAAATGGATTATAGAATAAGAATTTCTAGCATATAACTTGTACAGGAGAAAACACAGGGGGAAAAAGAATATCCTAACAATTGAGAATCTATAAGATATGATTGGAGAATAGGAATGAATCACATTTAGAATAAATAAAAGAAATATTCCCTACATATACAGGAGCAAAACTGTAGGAGAATGGTTGATTACATATGCACAGAGTAAAATCAGACTGATGGACATTTTAAAACCAGCAATGTAAGACAAAATAAATGTAATGATAACATTGAAATTCTAAGAGTAAATAACTGCCAATTAAAATTATGAAACTAATTATCTTTCAAATAATTTTCCAAAGTAATTGCTAAAAACTACATTTCATGAAGGAAGAAATGAAGTCAAAATATGAGCAGAGATGCAAGGAGAAATGAGCAAAAATATCTGTACACATCAGTATGTGATTGGATTTCATCAAACACTATAAGGTGTCTACAAAATAACAATAGCAATAACAATAATACCAAAAATATGCTTAGAATGTGCATTAAAATACTTGAACTTATCACGTTTAGATTCAGAAAATATTGAAATGTCCTTAATTCCTTCCTTCACTTGTGAGTAGATTTGAAATATTTCAACATGTGGGCCAAGTAAACATTTAAAGATAAATATATTTTAAATAGCAAATATTCAAGTAATTTAAAAGAAGACAAATCAGAAAAAAGAAATTCTAATGAAGCAAGACAAATCATGATATATAAGATTGAAGGCACAAACATCAAATTATATAATAAAAAAGTCTCAAAACATAATGCAGGTGTTATTGGATTTAATTTTTTTAAATTCCTGCTTTGGGCTATTTACAAGAAACTTCATTAAATCACAAGACTATTGTAATATTGCAAGTAAAACTGAATAAAATTATGATAGGCAGCATTAATTAAAATAAATATTAATTACATGTGTATCTGTGTAAGGGTAAGACAAAATAGGCATTTCTTCCTTGATCAGATTTTCTACTTTTCTAAGGTCATCACAGCAATAGGAGTTAGAAAGTCTCCTCAAATAAGAAAGCTACAATCATAAATCTTTCCCAGTCTCCTTTCAGTTTTTCAACAATTAACTCCTTCCAGCTTCTGCTTACTGTTAGAAAACTACTAGCATTATAAATAACTAAAAAAAAAAAAATACTTTCTGTATACTTTATAATAGATATTTGTGGGAGGACCACTCTACTCTGCCACTATTATGCAAAGTATTTTAGAAAGATTAATTTCTTGTTCATGGCCCTTTCATATTTTTATTTTTTTATGATATAGTACATAAATTTTACCTGTTTAAAAAAATGCTTGAGCTTGCTTCTCAGCCTAACTCATCAAATATAAAATATAGATGCTACAGATTACACTTTATTCTTAATTTGCATGTAAATCTAATTTGTTGAATTATTACCTCTCAAACATAGAAAGAAACTTAAAGTATAATTAACATTCTGAAGAAAACCTTTAAGACATATGACTATGTTAATAAGGAACAAGTGCATAGGACACCTCTGCTCTTTAGAGAATATCAACTACAATTCCCCACAAGAAATTCAGTGCCTGAAAAGTGGAAGTACAGACTACAGGGAAGCTTTTATGTCAAACCTTCAACACTACAATTTTAAAAAACCAAAAGACTCTTGTCTGATGTCTTCATATTTATGTCATAGTTTTAAAGGCATATGGGATACTGGAGAACAAATACAATTAGCATGCAAATGCTGTGCTATCTACTATACAAAGACATAATCCAGTATAAAGAATCTACAAAAGTTAAAAAAATAGCAGGCATAAATTAATTCCTCATTTCTTATATTAAAAAATGCAAAGCACTGATTGCATGGAGACATGAAGCTCCTCATACGAAAAGCAAAAAACAGACCACATTTTGATTGAAATTTCAAACAATTTTACTATTTGTTCATTACAAAAGTTTTTTTTTTTCTTTCTTTCTTTCTTCTTCTTCTTTTTTTTGTTTTTGTTTTTGTTTTGTTATTGAGGATTGAACTCAGGGGCACTCAACCACTGAGCCACATCTCCAACCCTATTTTGTGTTTTATATAGAGACAGGGTCTCACTGAGTTCCTTGGTGCCTCACTTTTGCTGAGGCTGGTTTTGAACTCTGAATCCTCTTGCCTCAGCCTCCTGAACCACTGGGATTATAGGCATGCACCACCAAGCTCAGTATACAAAAGTTTTCTTTAAAGACAAAATAATGCTTACATTCAGGATCATGTAAAAACAATAAAATACATATTTGCAGCTGGGTATAACCTGCCAAAGAGAAATATCTAAAAAATGCTTTAGATTTTGCAAAACTAACAGGACTCCTTTTTTATAGTCATATGACTTTAAGTAACTTACATACTTTATACTGATTTCCTTATTGTAAATGAGGATGGCAAACAGTAGCTACCTCAGTGGAATTTTTGTGAGAAACAGAATAAATATGTGGGTAGCATTTAGAACAATGTTCAACAGTTAACTGTGATGGCTATTATTAGTTTCATTTCAAGTCTATAAATTTTAAGTAAAACAAATTTAAAGGGGAAGTCAATTTCTAAGTAGTTCATAACTACTGCCTTTGGAGATGCAGTCATCAAATGTTGATCCCCTGAAGTTGAGAATGCTAAGACTGACGCTATATTTGATGCAATATTTTGTTGAAAACTCCTTTCATTCAGATCCAGAAAGTGTACATATTACATGAAATATAATAGTGAAAACCATATCAGTGACTGAAACAAATCAAAGCATACAGTTTCTAAATGACAACAGTTTATCACACAATATTAACTTGAAAACCTGTTTTTCCCAATTTAAGACAGTGGATTGCCACTCTGAACTCTCACATTCTGTTTCAGAAGAGAGGGCTTTATTGATGCCATGACAGTGGGTGAAGAACATAAGCTCTACTGTTAATTACATCTGAAAGTCCCAAATCTGCCATGTGGTTGCTAATACATTGATATTTGACAAATTGTTAATGCCTTGAAATCCTTAAATTCTTAATCTATGCCATTGAGCAATGTTACCCCCTCCCATCCTTCTTCTAAGAGTTAAAGGATGTCTTACATGATTACGTTACTGCAGCTTCTGGGACACACTAAACATTAAAAATGGTAGTATTACAGTTGCTGTCAGCCTTGTTATTTTCAACTTGGAAAATAAGATAATGCTAGTAGGCCTCTGTAATTAAATTGCAAACTTAACATCCTCTACCAGTCCTTGACTCCCATCACTCCAATCCAAACAGAATAAAGAGTCTGTCTTTCTTAACCCACACATTAAATACAGCTTCCTGTCTGATGCTAATTGCTATAGAATATACAAGTTTGAAGTATCCACTTCATCCTACAGAAGCTTATAGCTATAATTTAAAAATTATATGAAATAATTGAGAGCTAAAATAAAATTACAAGAAGTAAACTGTTATGTGACACTGTCTCTAAGTTATAAAAATTATAGGTATGTATAGGTTATAAAAAAATCAAAGTAGATAGAATGTTGGACAAGACTTATTGAGACACTGGTAACTACAGAGGTTTGGAGAGGTTCAGAGTGGGAAGGGTCAGAAACCAAGAGGCCTCAATCCATAAACTGCAAACCTCTGTTTTCTTTCTTTCTAAATCTACATATTTCTTCTTCAAATGTGGTGCAGGTAAATTGTATCATTTTGCATTAAAATAAAAGGCAAGAATTCAAAAATTATGAAATATAAGGATTATTAACTTTCTATGTAATTAATGTACTATCAAATTAAGCCAACCCTAGACCTCTTTGAAAAACGTAAGAAATGTTCTTGAAAATGAAAGCAGTATTTCTAATATAGTTTATTTTGAACCTTATGCAAAGTGAAAATGTTTTATGAAATAAGTTATTAGAAAAGTGTATATTCAAAATTTAACTGATTACTGTACAACAACAAATCACATAGGAAGATATGATAAGGACCAAAGATAACCAATCATTTTTACTAGTTATCTTTATAAAATATTAACACATGAGTTTTTTTTTTTTTTTTTCAAGTTGTTAATTACCCAGGACATTTTCAAAATGCTGGCTTTCTAAAAAATAAAAGAGAAATGTATTATAGAGGAAAATTGAGGCCTCAATACCCAACTTTTCTTATTCCATAAGTGAACACACCTGTCCCTCTCTCTGCAAGGTGTTGCAGTTTTTTCTTTGCCCACACAGGTCTTCTCTGTGTGATTTCTAACCAGGAGCTCATTATTAAATAATAAACAGGCATATAATGACAGTAACATTTTGACAAATTACACATCATTCGAAAAATAAAAAAAATCAGGCTGGTGTGAAAGAAATTATTAGTGTTTGATTTTGAGAGGATTCTGCCATCTGTTCAGAATCATGAGTGCTGAACTCGAGGAGCACCTAGAATGCAGAATGAATTGGGCAGAAACCTGCTCTATCATTCTTCCTGTAATGTTGACCAAACCTGTCATGAAAAATTAAGTCCCACTATTTACAAGTATAAACATTATACTAAGAATCACCAGCACAATGTAATGACACAATGCTCATGAAAATAAAAATGTAAAAAATTTTGAAGCTTGCTAACATATAAACAATGATAAACATTTAACGAATAGAGGGAATGCATTTCTCAGTAATGATTTGAGATAAGCAAAATAAATGTATTGCCATTCTCTTTGAAACTGTGTTAAAATTTTATATAAGTAACAATATTTTAAAGTAATTAAGTTTCTCAGCCAACTTCCCTAATCTTCCTATTTCTTATATTATCATGCTATGTTAAAGCAGATGAGGAAATTGATGGGATTACTTTAACAGTAAAGTCCATTAGAAAAGATGCTGGTGGTGAGGTCAGATAGTTATTTATTACTAACGTTTTTGCACTATAGAAAAATATTGCAGCATTTTTACTGAGTTAATTATCTGCAAGTCACAGAGCTAGGTCTGATCAATTCATGATATATACGAAGTGGTCCCTGCCTTTCAGAGTAAGTAAGGAACATGGAAATGATAAAATCATCTGTTTACATGAATACAAGAACATTTATTTGAGACCCACCTATACACAATACTGAATTTAAATTACAGAACATTGACTTCTTATCCTTCAGAATTTTTATTTTAAATTGCAAAGCCCATTTGGACTTATTTAGGCAGGCTTGAAAATTATAATCTCATGTATATGTAAAAATTATATTAGCAAAATAAATTGATTCAGATATTGCTAATGCATCAATTAGCTTTTATTCAAAGTCAGTGGCATAAAACAATAATCACTTACTGCCCAGGCATTTGTAGTCAACTGGGGGTTGGCCACATGGTTTTGTTGATACTTCCTGGGTTCACTTAATATCTGGTGGTTAGTTGGATACTGGCTGATGGAGCCTGGTTTTAGCCACGTGTCTCACCTTTGCGTATGTCTCACCTTTAGCAGGCTGGTCCAGGAAGGCTGTCACAGCAATGACATACTTTGCAAGAGAACAAGCTTTCAAGAGGAATCTTAACAATTCCTCATTGGCCAAAACAAGAACCAGGGCCAAGGTATGGGGTAGATCAGCATAGCCATCAGCAGGTGGCAATGTAAAGTTACATTGTAAAGGGTTTAACTAGAGAATGGTGAAGACCTGTGATCATTGTTTCAGTCTATTCCACTATATAAGATGATCTGTGAGTCATCAGGAACATTTGATGAATCAGCATTTCTTAACAGAGTGATTCACTCTTATCCCTAGGGCTTTCTTCTAAACATACATTGTACAAATTTGGAAGACCATAGTCAGGTATGTCAACTATATCATGAATTTTATTAGGGTTTTCATGATTTTAATTTATATTATAATTCAAGAAATGTAGACATATGCCAAGAATGAATGTTAAAATTAATGAAAATATGGTAATAAATGCAAATTATGTAACTCCATTACTCCTCAAATAATATTCTATGTGGGCAAATACTTTCAACGTATCATATGAAGCAAATATTTGCCTCCCTTGAACAAATAGTGTATTTTCTCCTTTTTAACCACAGGACTTAGTTTCACCTTGGGTTCAATGAAGTGATATCAGTAACAGCCTTGGCTAGCACATTTGCTTTCTTTCTCTCCATTGTTAACACCTACTTTTTGCATTTGCATTACATTTAAATTACATTTAAACATTTGTAATGCTTAAATTTGATAACAAAAGGCCAGGGTGGTCATGCACACCTGTTATCTCAGTAGCTTGGGAGGCTGAGGTAGGAGGATCCCAAGTTTGAATCCAGCCTCATAACCTTAGTGAGACTCTGCCTTAAAATAAAAAATAAAAATAAAAAGGACTGGGCATGTAGTTCAGTGGTAACGGTCCTCTGGGTTCAATCCTTAGTACCAAAGTCAACAATAACAACAAAAAAATTTTTGATAACAGACCTCTCAGAGCACTTGTAAAGATTTCTGACATTTCAAATATTCCATGTTAGCTGGGAATCATTATTACTATTCATTTTGGTTTATTATTTGCATTATCTTTATTAGAAACTCAAAGTACTATGAATGATATCAACAAATATACAGTTGTTAAAACTTTTGCTAGGAACAGCATAGATTTAAAGTGGCCTAGAACAGATTTAGGAGAATATTTACATAAACAAGAGAGAAGGTAGTGGCAAGGGATACTGACATAAAATAAGCAAAAGACAATGGTGTATGAGAAGTATTTCCTAATTTGAATCCAGAAACTGACTCCTCTCCAGACCTCTAGAATAGTATAACAATTAATCTACTTGGCATGGTCATGTGGATGTCTGTAAGGCACTCAAAATTAAGCTCCACCAGTACAGCCCTACAAGGCAGCAACTGTTAACACTCTCCCAAATTCTAGGAGTTTTCTTGATTATTCATGGCCCCTCACCAACTACATCATCTCTATCAGCAAACACTCCAAAGCCATGCACCTCCCTCTCTCCTAGAGTTCCAGTCTTATAGTTGAAGTCACTACCATATCTTAGTCACCCATGTAGCAATTGTCTAACTAGGTATCCTGTCTCCATTCTTGTTTACCAATAATTCATTTTTACTATGCAAAGAAGTTGGGGTTTTTTTTAAACATAAATCAGATTCATTTCAAGATTTTCTATTTCAATTAGAAGGAAATCCAAACTCTTCTTTCTAGCTTAAACATCCTATCTGAACTAGAGATTCCTAAGTCCTGAACCTCATCATGCTATTCCTCCTTCCTCCTCCACTAAACTCAAGGAATACTTTGAAAAAACATGTCCCATACAAACCAAGCTTCAGTCTTCTGGAATTATCTGGAATGCTCTTTGTCCTGGTCCTCTAGGAACAAGGAGGAGCTCGCTGCTGCTTCTTATTCAGTTTACTATCCCAGACTCAGTGACATTACCTCTGAGTACTTTCTTAAGGATGCTAACTGGAGCAGCAAGCTATACATTCCTATCACATCAAACAATTTCAGTTGCCTACATAGCACTTGTGACAACCTGATAGGTTTTCTTGTACTCTGGTTTGCTTATCTGTTTTCTTTCCCTTCTACTGCCACCCAAATAGAATTTAAATTCAGTGAAAGCAGAGAAGTTACTGGTCTTGGTCGGGGTATCTCTACTATCTAGATTGTAAAACATTGGTGGGACACAATAAGCCTTGATGAATATTGGTTGAAAAAAAAATGCATGGTGTTACATTACAAGGTATGGTAATTGAGATGACACTATGAGAAAGAATCACATTGTGAACCATGCTCCCAGAAGTTAAAAATAAATAAATAAATAAAACTTCTTCATTGGAGCTAATAGTCTAATTGCAGAGCAAAAAGAGGGACTTTAATTTTCTCAGAATTTAAATGAGAGTTTGTGTAACAAAGTTAATTGATAAGGTTGCTAAGGTCCTGTCATTGCATGGAAGGTTTCAAGCATTTTATTCATAATGTTAGCCAGTCAGTAGGAAAAGCTATGAAACACAAAGAAACCTAAGAAATATGGTTTCCGTTTAATTATGAGTTACAATTGATTTATAGAAAGACTATAATTTTGAGCCTATTTGACAAATAACAATGATGATGTCATTATATATTTCAAATACACTGGACCTTAAATCCATAATTATAATTTACTGATACATTTTGACCAAACTGCAATGGAAACAGAATTTTATTTTATAACTTCAATATTCTAATGTCTTTGTTACAATTTAAAATCATCAGAGGCAAATGGGTGGAGTTGGAGAATATCATCCTAAACAAAGTAAGCCAGTCCCAAAAAAACAAAGGTCAAATGTTCTCTCTTATAAGTGGATGCTGATCCATGGGGGGGGGGGGGGGGGCAATAAGGTGGACATTATTACCCCAGGAACATGTATGATTGCATACTGTGACATGACATTGTGTACAACCAGAGAAATGAAAAGTTGTGCTGCAATTGTGTTCAATGCATCAAAATGCATTCTTCTGTCATATATACCTAATTAAAATAAATTAATTAATTAATAAAAATGAAATCATATTGTTTATCTTATCCAACTACAATGTAATAAAACTAGAAAACAATACCAAGAAAACTTTAGAATCTACACCTACATTAAAATGAAACAACTTATTCTTGAACAACCAATAAGACATGGAAGAAATCCAAAGAGAAATAAAATATTTTTGGATACAAATGATAATACAGACACAATGTACTCAACTCTATTTTAACAGCAAAAGTAGCACTAAGAGGAAAGTTTATAGCAATCACCACATGTATCAAAAAAGAAAGTGATCCAAAGCTGACTGAAACTTAGAGAATGAATGAAAAACAAACACCCTGATGTTATGTAGATGAATGATGATGACAGTGACTGGGAACAGATTCAAACACAGCTGTGTCTGAAACAGAGATTAGTATTCTTCTTGTCCCAAGGCAACTTATGTGTCCTTCTACCTACTGCCCACCAGCATGAAAAAAGCCCTTGACATGGAAACACCAAAAACGGCTCTCTCAAGTATATAAGCTGAGTTTTAATTACATCTAATAATAATGATACTTAGAATATAGCCTTGTTTCCCCCATTTTGCAATACTCTGCTCCACAGTGAGTGAGAATCATAGCCTCTGAGAATCATAGCTTCTGCTTTTCACAAGCTACCAAATCAATAAAACTTTTATTCTTTTTCTCAAAAAAAACAATTTAAAAAGCAGGAAGATCTCATGTATACAACTTGTCACTGTGCCTCAGTGACCTAGAAAAACAAGAACCAAACCTAAATGTCATAAGAGGAAAGAAATAATAAAGATCAGAATAGAAATACATGAAATGGAGTCTAAAACAAAACAAACAAAAAAAGATCAATGACAAAAAAAAAGAGCTGGTTCTTCAAAAAAGATACTAGCTACCGTAAGAAAAAGGGGGAAAAATCTAATAAATAAAACAGAGATGGAAAGGGACACATTACAAATGACACCATAGAAATACAAAAAAAAAACCACTGGAGATTATTATGAACAACTGTATGCCAACAAATTTGATGACACAGAAGAAATGGACAAACTCCTAGACAGACAGACAGACAGACACACACACACACACACACACACACACACACACCCCTTTCCAAGATTAAATAATGATGAAATATAAAACCTTAAAAAGTCAGTAATAAGTAATGAGATTGAATCAGTAATAAAGATTCTTCCATCAAAGGAAACGTTTGCTAAGTCCAACCAAACATTTACAGCACTAAGACCATTTTTTTTCTTGAATTATTTTAAAATATTAAAGAGGGGCGAATTCTTCCAAACATATTCTATGAAGCCAGAATTTCCTAGTACTAAAACCACATGAGGACCCGATAACAAAAAAAAAATAAATAAAGCTATTGGCCAATATTCTTGATAAATAAAGATGCAAAAATTCTCAACAAAATATTAGGAAAGTGAATCCACTGCACATTAGCCAGATTATTCACCATGAGAAGTGGGATTCATCCAGGAATGCACAGATGATATGCAAATCAATAAATATGATATACCACATCAACAGAAGCAAGGAGAAAAATCATATGATGATCTCAATAGATGCAGGAAGGGGACATGATAAAACTTAATATCCTTCATGATAGAGGTCTAAACAAATCAAGTGTAAAAGGAATATAACAAAGATAATTGATAAAAAAAAAAAAAAAAAAAAAAACCTAACATCATACTGAATGAGACAAAACTGAAAGTATTCTTTCTACGATTTGGAACAAAACAAGGACACCCACTTCCACCACTTTTATGCAAAATACTGCTAGATGTCCTTCTCAGAAAAGAGAAGGAAGTGAAGGGCATGTAAATAAGAAAAGAGAATTTTAAATTGTCACTGTTTGCAAATGACATATCTTCTATATAGAAAATTCCAGAGTTCACCAAAAAACTACTAGAATAATAAACAAATTTAGGAAAAGCAACATAAGAAATGGGTGTTGTTGTTGTTATATATCAATAGGGAATTATTTGAAACATAAATTAAGAAAGCAAACACATTTACTATAGTTACAAAAAAAAATCAAACCAAAGAGGTGAATAATTTCTACAATGAAAACTAAAAATAACTGATGAATTCAATTGAAGGGGAAAACAATGACTAAATAAATAAATAAATAAATACATAAATAAAATGTACAGACACCCCATGTTCACAGATTGGAAGAATCAATGTTGACAAAATGTGAATACTACCCAAAACAATCTACAAATGCAATGTGATCCCCATCAAAATGTCAAAAGCATTTCTCATGGAAGTGTTTTTTTTTTTTTTTTTTTTAAATCATCCTAAAATTTAAATAGAACCACAAAAGTCCCCTAGCAACCAAAGCAACCTTGAGCAAAATGTACAATGTCAGAGGTAAACTGCAAAGTTGTAGTAATAAAAACAGCATGGTAGTGATATAAAACTCAGACACACAGATTGAGGGAATACAATATAGACCCTATTATTTAACCCACATATCTACAGCCAACTGACTTTTACAAAGGTGCTTAGAACATGCATTGGAGATAGGGCAGTCATTTCACTAAATTGTGTTGGGAAAACTGGATATCCACATGCAGAAGAATGAAACTAGACTCCTGTCTCTTACCAGTTACAAAAATCAACTAAAAAGAATGAAGCACTTAAATGTGAGACTTGGAAGCTGAAAGCATTGGGAAAACACATGAGGAAAATGCTTCAGGATATTTAAATGGGCAAGAATATTTTGGAAGAGACTTTAAAGGCACAGAAAACAAAAGCAAAAATACACAAATGGGATTAGTAAATAGCATCTGTCAACAAAGTAAACAATTAACAAAGTGAAGAGACAAAAGGAAAAGAGGAAAACAACTGGAAATTACACTTACAACAATGAGTTACCATCCGAAATGTAAAAGGAACACTGAAAACTCAACTGCAGAATAAATAAATCAAATAACAAAATGGTAAATAAAACTAAATCGATATTTCTCATAAGAATCACCAACAAGTACTTGAAAAAAATATTCCATTTCTCTAATCAACAGAAAAAATATAAATTGAAACAACAGTGAACTATCACTTTACCCCAAGAAGAATGGCAATTATCACAAAAACAAGAACTAACAAGTCCCGGCAAGCATGTGAAGAAAAGAGAACACTTGCATATTGTTGGTCTGAATGTAAATTAGTATAAACCTCATGGAAAGCAATATGGAAGTTCTTCAAAAAAATTAAAAATAAGCTGGGTATAACAGTGTGAACCTGTAATCCCAGGAACCTGGGAGACTGAGACAGAAGGACAGAGAGTTGGAAGCCTGCCTGGGGAGCATAGGGAGACCATGGGAAAAAAAAAAAATTAATTAATTAATTAATTAATTAAATAAATAAATAAAAATAGAACTACCTTATGATCCAGCAATCCCACTACTTTATATATATTCTAAACAAATGAAACCAGGATTATGTCAAAGAGACATCACACTCCCATGTCCACCACAGCACTATTCACAACAGCCAAGAAAATGGAAATAACTGGATTCTATCAGCTGATCAGTGGATAAAGACAATGCTGTACATACAATAGAATACCACTCAGACACCTTTGTGACAAGGTAGATAGAACTGGAGATCATTATGCAAAGTGAAATAAACCAGGTATGTAAAGACAAGTACCACATAATCTTACATTTACGTGGAGGATAAAAAAGTTGATCTCATAGAATAGGAAAGTAGAGCCTGGTAAAAGTAGGGGGAAAGAGGAACAGAAAAACTGACCACTGGTTACCAAGTTACAGTTTGATATGATGAAGAAGTTCTCCTGTGTTCCCCTACTTTTACCAGCCTCTACTTTCCAAAACATAGAGATAGATATGTTTTACTTAAACATTACAAACATATATGTGTATCAAAACATCGTATGATATTCCTTAAATATGTACAATTCTTTATGTTTTCATGTATAAGTTAAAGATCAATTTTTAAAAATTCTATAAAAATAGTTGTTCATAGTCACTTCTTTCATAAAAATTCCTGTGATACTTCTTTAAGTGCAGTGACAATTTCTAAGTCACCAACGTAAACTCTGAAAAGCTGTTTTGCCTCCCACCTAGTCTCCTGAATGGGTACTTGAAAATTCACAGAGACCACAAATAGAGCAAAACCAAGTCTATCTACATGTAAAATTTTGAAAAGACAGGGAAACACTTTATACTTTCTACTGAAGACTACCAGAATTATTATCCACAATTCAGAAACTTTGATGAATTTAGTTATCCTTCTACATTTGTATTAGGGTAAGTATAATTAGTATTCCTTCTTGAATTATAAAGGTTAAATTCTTGAGGTATTTCTTCTTACATTCATGATTTCAACAATTTCTTTCCAATGTCAGCAAAGATAGATGGTGCCATTTAAGCTTAGAATCATTAGACTTTCTTCAGAATTTCTTCATGTTGGTTTATCACTCATCCAGGTTTAGACTTTCAAGTTTGTTTCTAAGTCAAGCATTAATCAAATCCAGAAAGAAAGAACACACATTGTGACAATTCAGGAATCCTTATCAAAAAAGGCTCTTTCATTTTTCTTATACATTTTCCCCCATAGATATTTTAGTTTTCAGTGGTTTATTTTCTTATATTTGGGAATTACTTTCAACTTTCAATCCAGAAATATAGTTAAGAGAGTGAGGTTGGATGGTCAAACTAAGTCAATCTAAGGTGTTGCATCAGACATAATATTTTCTGGAAATAATTTGTGAGGATCAAAATTATTATTTGCACTAATGTATTTGTATAGAAACTTTAGTTCTGGTCATAGTAGCAGAAATAAAAGTTTATGCAGGGCTAAGGATATAGGTCAGTGGCAGACCACTTCCCACCATGTGCCACATCCTGGATGTGATCCTTAGCACTGTTAAAAAAAAATTTATTTGGCATATATTGATGGGTAATAAATAAAAAATACATTTATAACATATGTATATAACATACACAGACTATAAATGTATACATTCACATACATAACTATGTTTTACAAATATATTCACATGCACAAATAGGTCAATATTTTTGTATATAAGTGTATAGTGTTTATTTATTTATTTGTAGAGTATATAATAAGGAATGACTGATGGAGAATGACATTTAAAGTAATTAAGAGCCAGCATATAGCTGTAATAATGAATAAGCAATGAGTATCCAAACAAACACTGAACAATCCAGAGAGATGCTGGTCATATGCAGCAGCCAACTGTGTTCCTGTTAAATGGCAGCCTTGGTATATAACATTACCTAAGTCCTTGTCTCCAACTTTTATGTTATATAAAGTGGGTGTAAAGTCTTCACTTCTCTCCTTCACACTTATCTTAAAAAAAAAAAAAAAGCCCCATTAGGAAATATTCAACTATATATGTTTGAAAACAATTTATCTGTTTTTCTCTCTTAATTTCCTTAGTATTATGTCTTCTTACTTACTCATCATTGGTTTTCATATTATTAGGTACAACAAATAAACCAAATTAATATACAAGCAAAACTCCCTAATCTTCGGTTTGATAGAACACACCTACAAAAAGCTGTGCCCAGAGAAATATGAAATTGCTGATTCTCAGTGAAACTCTGGAATCATTGAAGGAAGGTTAAAAACTGCTTTTGACAGGCATTGATGAAATGACAAGTAGAATAATCAGACTTGCCACCAAGACAGGATGATATTCTATAAGAGGAATAGTAAAGAGAATGTGTACCATAAAATGGCAAGCAAAACATATAACTTTGTGGCTGAAATGTGAAACTAAAATTATTTTTAAATTCTGTTTTTATCAATCCTCAAATTTCAAACTAATCGGACTATTATATGAGAAAAAATACTACTACACACCTAAGGTCTCTCACCTGCCTCTACAGTAGAAATTTACTTTATAAATAGAAATATCTCACAAAAATACCACATTCTGATAAAATGATATCTTTATCTATCAATAAGACTGGCACAAATTCAAAAACTACATCGGATTATAAGTAGCCCCATTTGACAAAAAGGAAAATCCATAGAAGTCAGTAGTGAAATTTGTTTCATTTATTGTAGTGTTCAAAGATCTTAAGCTAAACTTCTCTAAAGTTAATTTAGAATAGTAATTTTGGATAACAATTTAGATAGTAAACCTTATCCTTATAAAAGGTAAATAAGTGGAAAAAGAACAAACAACTTGATTTGGATTGTATAATTATAGAGGACATAGTTATAGATATTTTTAATATATTAATTTGCTTCTTACAAATGTGATATAATACTTCATATGCACTACAAGTTACTGAAGGGTCATAATTTCATTACATTACTTATTAATCCTAAAAATAATTTAAAATTTTAGGGCTTGGTTCCACCACTAGAAACATCAGAATTACAACAATTGATAATAAATGTCCTTATGGATTATCATTAGCAGTTCAAAATGTGACTTACTTTAATAGAGATGATTTGTTACCATCTATTTGTCTTTATTTCTTTACTTTTTTGAGACAGGGTGTTCATATGTCACCTAGGTTAGCCTTGACCTCAAGATCTTTCTGCTTCAGTCTCCCAAGTACCTGAAACTTCAGGCGCACGCTACCCCATCTATCTGTGTCTTTGTCTTTAAAGGTTAGTAGTGTCAATGATAGAAATTCCTTCCAATTTTAGAAAGGAACTTATACATAATTGACTAGTATTATTAGAAAAATACTGCATGTGCATCCAAAAATAATAACTCATCTGGCTAAAAAAGCATAGTGTTAAAACATTCATTAGATCGTAGACTTGTAAATGAATCTTAAGTTTTCAACTGGTACTGATTATAGGAAAATTAGTGAAAGATATGAAAGTATTTTAATAGTGAGAAATTTTAAAACTAATCTCAAATTAAGTTAATAATTGGTTCTTCTCTTGTGTACTTAACATTGGGTCCACCAGTGTTTGATGGTATCCTGGGAGAGTTTGACTCCCTTCTTCCTAAACATAAAAGTGGCAGTAATTAGAATAAAACTAGTAATAGGAATCAAACACCAACAGCAGCTAGCACACACAGGATCCCAGATACTAAGCACTCATCCTGATACTTAGAGAAACTCATTTTATATTTTGAATAACTCTACGAAGTTGGTGCAATTGTTAGTCCTGTTTTCCTGATAGGGAAATTGAGGCACCAAGCACTTTGATGACAGGATAATGTTGGCCTTTCCAGTCAGTAATGGATCTCAATAAAAATCTCAGACATTCTACTTTCACTGCATATGACCTATGACAAGTGATCCAGGGTCTAGCTGTTTTGGGGTATTCTTGAAAATAAGCCAATAGAGCACAGAGTTGGATTTTCTTGGCATTGCTTGCTAAATAGAATCTTTTTTTTCTAATCATGACTGCAGTACCATACTGTCTTAACACAGAGTTTTTAGCCTTGAAATAAGACACTATTAACCCTCTAACTTTGTTTTTTTAAAAATATCTTTTTTAGTTGTAGATGAATACAATACCTTTATTTTATTTATTTATTTTTATGTGGTGCTGAGGATCAAACCCAGTGCCTCACATATGCCTGGCAAGTGCTCTACCACTGAGCCACAATCCCAGCCCTTTTAACTTTGTTATTTTAAAATATACCTTCAATATTCTAGGTATTTTGCATTTCCACGTGAATTTCAGAAACAATTTATCATATTCTTAAAAAAAGTCGGAATTTGGATTATTAATGGTGTTGAATCTATGAACCAATACTGAATAACTCTGTTAAGATATGAATACTGACATCTTAACAATTTTGAGTCTTCCCACAGACTCTGTATATTTCTTGATTTATTTAGATTTTGCTTTATTTTCACTTAGCAATGTTTTGTAATTTTCAATGCATGCCTCTTACACTTTTTAGTCAGATTTAGCCCTAAATGTTTGTCTTTCATGATCCAATTGTAAACAGTATGGTTTCCTCATTTAAATATCTGAAATTTTTCCAAGAAAATAGAAAATCTGATTATGTTTCCATTTTGCTAAAGTCATGTATTATTTTAGTTGATTTAAAAGCATTAGAGTGAAATTTCATTTTTTCAATTATCCATCTGTGTTTGTTTATTTAAATGAATTTTACTTTATATATTTAGGGTATACAAAATGGATGAGATACTAAAGATAATAAAATGTTTTTTCTGCATATCCAATTATGTTGTCTGCAAATAAAGACAGTTTACTTCTCTTCCAATCATGATTCTTTCCCTGTTACACTGGATAAAATTTTCCTTACCATGTTGAATAGACATGATGGAAGTAGACTTATGATCATACTCCTATACTTGAAATAAAAATTCATTATTTTGGGACTAAGTAATGTGTTAACCCTAGGTTTTCTAGAGATCCTAGTTCTAACATTAAAGAAATTTACCTCTATTCCAAATTTACTGAGATTATTTTTATAAGAGATATTGGTTTAATTTTGTCAAATACTCTTTATACATCTATTGAGATTGCCAAACCACATTCTTTTCTCATTCTACATGTATCATACAATGTGTTTTTTAAAATGTTTTTAGTTGTTTATGGACCTTTATTTTTTTCATTTATTTATATGCGGTGCTGAGAATGCAACCCAGTGCCTCAAACATATGAGGCAAATGCTCTACCACTGAGCCACAACCCCAGCCCTTACAATATTTTTTTTATGGTTTCAGTAGAAAGGCAATGTTGTCCTCATGGAAAGAATTGGGAAATATTATTTCCCCTCCAAATTTTCATATATTTTGCATAAAATTGGTATGACATCTTCCTGATTTGACTGGTAAAATTCACCTGTTAAGATATCTGGGCTTGGAAAAGTTGTTCTTAATTTTAGTTCAAAGTAAACTTCTTTGATAAAAGACTATCAGAAAATCTATTTCTTATTGTATGAACTTTGATAGTTTTTATCTTTTAAGGATTTTTTTTCTACGTAATCTGAGCTGTATATTTAGTGAGATAAAATTGTGCATACCTTTTGTTTCTAATTTAATGTCTGTTAAATTCATGGTAATGCTATCTTTTTTATTCCTGGTATTGATCATTTATTTCTCCTCTTTATCTTAATTAATTTGGCCAGAGTTTTATCAATTATATTGATTTTGCACAATAACAAGATTTTTTATTCTCTATTGTTTTTGTATTCTTCTTCTCTTTACTTGTTCAGTGACTCTTGCTAGTTTTAAGGCAGAAGCTGAGGTCATTAGTTTGACATTTCACCTTTTTAAATGTAAGGGTTTAATGCTAAAATTTCAACCTATTAAGTTAATGGCATACCTTGCTTTTTGATGTGATGTATGTTCATAATCATTAAGCTTAAAATACTTCCTAAAGTCCCTTTACTTCCTTCTTTAACCTGTGGGTTATTTAGACTTGTGTTGTTTAATTGCAAAATATGTGGTTTATTTTTCCTTTATTGATTACTAATTTAATTTCATTTTGTTCAAAAGATAACCTTTTAATATGTCAGTCTTTAACAAATTCATTGAAACTTGTTTTATGGCCTAGAAAATGATGCATCTTGGAAAATGTTGTGTGTGCAAAATATTTGAGAAATGAATATGTACTCTACTATTGTTTGGGGTGACAGGATTAATCTGTAAAAGTAGTTCAATTTGGTTGAAAATGTTGTTCAAATCTTCTATATCCTGATTGTATTCTCTATAGATTATTGAGCAAAGGTGTTTTTCAACTAAAACTGGTGGATTCATTTATTTCTTGATGCAGTTCTAACAAACATCTTTGCTTTACATCTTACAAAGCCTTATTATTCCATTGTTACATACACTGTTAAGACCTTTTGATGAATTTATTCCTTTCCCACTAAAAATGACCAGTTTTCCCCCTTATAACATTCTTTTGTAGGGGTTCTGTGTTTGGGATTGGGTCTCTGATAAACTTTGTGATTGTGGCATACTTGGTGGCTAGGAAGTTTCTGTGCAAAGGCACAGAATGTGTGTCTGCTATAGCAATGTTCTTCATGAGGAAGCTCTGTGTTAAGAGTATTATTAGTTTCGACCTTGATCTTAGGCACATAACTCCTGGAAATAAAGGAACTTGCTTGTTAGATAACTACAATGTTTCGCCAAGCTCTGGTACTCCTGGATCTGCCCGCTTAACAGTAACTTGAAACAATAGACTTGTTCTTCTTTTATTTTGATTACTTGAATATTTGCTTTTTAGCCTATTTTATCTCCTTTTTGTATTACTGGACAAACCAGAATATCCATTTTGTTATTTTTGTGGATTATTTAAGGTTCATAGCATATATGTTTGACTTATTAAAGTCCACTCTTAAGTTATATATATCATTCCATGGCTGCCTAAACATTTCACAGAGATATATACCATACTACCCAATACTTAGCTATTTTCTACCTGAGTCATTAATTGAAACATCTGATTTCCACAAAACTATTTTAAAACTGTGTTTAAAGTTTTAATTCATTCCTTAGGTGTTGTTATAGAGACTTAAGGTGACTGAAGCTAAGTAAGTGTCTATGATCATATATAAAATTCAAGTGGTAAGATAGTAAAGCCGTACTATGCTGTACTCTGTTAAAAGTTTCTTTCTTATATCTTCACTAAGTCTAATCATTACACTAAAACACTTTGTATATTTTTATTTTGTAGTCATGTCCCAGTAGTACATATCAATATGAGTATGTAAATGTGCTGTCCCTTCAAATAAAGATCAAGTAGCTTATTTAAACGGAGATAATTTAAAGTGTAATACATGATTTGAAGAATTGGGTAATTCTCAATATAAGATTAAAGTAATTTTGTTTAAATCAAGTTTAATCCTTATGCATTGTAAAAGTGTTCACCCACATAAATCTTTGTCTTCCATGAATCTCTTTTTTACAGTTACAAGTTCCCTTGGCCAAAATGTCAGAGAATACATCCTGATGACTTAGTAGCATTTACTTTACATCATTTCTGGAAAGTAACAAAGTCCATGAATCAGTGCTTATGTTAATCTCTAATTTAGAAAACTACTTATAATCATTCAGATAACCATTTGCTTATGTTGTCTGACTATTCTAAAGTATATTTTTAAGATGAAATTTGTACCTTTTTAATTTTGTACTGGAAAATCAAAGATCTTTAGATATCATTTTTCAGTTTGGATTTGTGAAGAAAATCATGTGAATATTAAGAATAATCTTTCATCTTTGCAATCTACTCTTTAAAAATGACAAAATTTACATCATATTTTTTTCACTGACATCTGAGACTAGTTTATTTGTAAAAAAAATCTATTGCTTTTATCAATATTGAGACAATTTAAGAACTCTCGATGCTTTATGAAAAAGCATTAAGTAGAACAAGAGTGCTAGAAATATTTACAGTTTACCACAATATTACCAACTATTTTAAAATAATCTACTTTGAAATAGTATAAAGCACCTTACCATGCTTGAATAGGAAGAACTACAAATCCACTTTTTACAAATTATAATTTAGACATGAATAAAATCACGTGAAGAATTTATGATTTACAATGTACATAGAGTATATGTGAGGTTCTCAATCTATTGAAATAGCATGTTTCTGACAGGATAATGAGTTATGACTAACAGCAGTCATCTATTTGGCACAGTCATACTTTTAATGTTACCAAAATGATGTCAGCCTAAATACATTAATACATAGCACTTGGATTTTGAAGGTTAACATGTGGATGTGAACAAATGAAATTCTAAAATAGATTAACAGAGCACATCATACAAATCCTTGAGGAGTCATTTTAGTTAGATAAGAATGTCCTACTGATGGATAGAAACAAAATTAGAGTGTGTAAAGAAAAAGTAATCTTTTCAAACACAGCCAAGGAAAATAACAAGAAAAATCTTCCTTTTGAAGGGTGGAGGGCCCTTGAGCGAAAAGCCAAATGATACTTTATATATATATATATATATAAATAAAAGGGAAAAAATGTTTCCATGTGCTACATAAGGTATTAGGAATATTCTTACCTATTCTTAGGATTTCACCTTAAAGTAGATTACTCATTAGGATTGGAAAATAAGCTTCTCTTCATGAAATAAAGATGTTTACTTAGCCAATTTCAGTTCAAATTTATCACATTTCAAATTGCTTAGGTTTGGCAAAAGCAGAAGGTTTATCTGAGTTAATAAACCTGCATGAACAAAAATGGTAAACCTAGAGAATGTGTTTATCTACAAGATTCAATTTTTTGAGCCATATGTTTGTGTATTGTATTGTCATACTAAGCTAAGAAATTCAGGGAAAATTATTTCCTTACTATATCCAAAATAGTCAATTATTGAGATTAAAGACAAGATAATTGTTTATATGTTGTTTTTCTTTATTTTCATTTCTGATATTTCACTAGCATTTTTCCCTACCTTTTTTTACTTGACAAAAGTTATAGTCTTCCTTTTCAACTTATACTTTTCCTTTTCATAATAGAAAAAGAAGCAATGCTGAAAGGACTCAGAAGCTATCATCAAAATTAAGTTTAAAAAATGTTCTCTGTATCTTAATTGCTCATGAAGGTAAATTTGCTTTACCGCTTTCATTTTTCATACTAAATTGACATCCACATTTTTTTTTCTTATTTAACTGATGAAAAAATGTGACAAATCAATACCTTCTCTGGAAAATGTTTTTCTTAAAAATTATCAGTTTTGTAACTAGTCTTTTTGAAATGCCTAAATAAACATCAAAAAAAGTATTTAGGCATGGTTTTTGTTATTACTTTATATTAGACATAAATTTCTATTTAATCACTAGGAAATATATTTAGGCATTTCTCTGATGTTCGTGGCAATTAAACAGAAATTCATCTTTAATGTAAAGTAATAACAAATAACATCAAATGAACAAATTTGATTTTCACAACATTTTGTACGATATGTGAAATAAATTTTCATTCAGCAACATATTTACAATGTGAATAAAGTAGATTAAAAGAATACAATCAAAATTGGACCATTTGATAGAATACTTTTTCTTAAAATTACTTAGATATGCAGATAATTTATTATATAAAGTATAACTGCTACTCAATAACAAAGAAAGAATAGGATTTTTCATCATACTTTCTACTATTCTTTAAAATTACATCATTACTTTTTTAGAAACAAGGTAGCAATTGGAAACCTTGAGGCACAAGATTTTTTTTTTCTGATATTAGACCACAAACAAAATAATCTGTTGAACACTGAATCACAATATAATAAAATATAAACATAGGGACTGGGGTTGTGGCTCAGTGGTAGAGCACTTGTCTAGCATGTTGTCTAGCATTTGTCTAGCACTGGGTTTGATTCTCAGCAACGCATATAAATAAATAAAATAAAAATCCACCGATAGCCAGAAAAAAAATTAAAAAAATAAATAAACATAATAAAATAGAAACATAAGTTATATATGTGTAATAAAGGTGGGACAACAAAATGAATATTATTTAATAATTTATTAATTCTATTGAAAATTTACTTGGAAACTACACATTTTGGGTTTTTGTAGTATTATTTTCCATTCTATTGCCAAGCCTATACAAGGTAGCTGAAACAAGCTATAAAATTTTCCTTAAATATATTGCTTAAGAAACTATAAATCCATATAATTTTCCATATCTGAACCTATTTAAAGTCATAACTTGAAAAGTAGAATGATTCTCCATAGATACATATTGAAGGCAAAATATATTACAAGAGCAATTTATCAACCTAAAACAATTTATAGACTTATCAGTCTTTCTAAATGAGAGATCATTAATCTTTGATGGTGATATTAAAAACAAAATGGCTTTGTTTAGTTAACTAAATTCTGTTTATCATATTCTTGAATTGTTAATCAAAGAATCTAATTTCTGTGGGCTCTAAAGAATTGCTGCTTTGAGCTTTTTATTTTTTCATCATTCTATTTAATTGTAATCCTGTAATTTAATTTAATGTAATGTAAATACTGTCTCTATTGTAGCAATACAAAATTTCTTGAAACAGAAACCCATTAAAGTATATTAAAAGTATTTATCATGATCCTCATGAGCACCAGTAACACAAAAAATAGAAATCTGGGATACATAATTGGTAGAAATAATTCAGAATAATGTGTTTCCATTCGTTTTCATGTACAAGAGTCAGAACAATAGCAATTAAACTTAAGAGTAGAATGAAAACTTGTTTTTTATAAAAATATAGTATTAAAAATTAATTTTAGATGGCACATATCAGTAATCCCAGTATTTTGGTAAGCTGAGGAATACAAATTGAAGGCCAGCCTCAGGAACTTAGCTTGACCCTAAACAATTTAGCAAGGTCCAGTCTCAAAAAAAAAAAAAAAAAGAAAAGAAAAGAAGACAAGAGGGCAATCAGAGACCTCCTGGGGATGTGGCTCAGTGGTTAAGTGCCTCTGAGTTCAATCCCTGGAACCAAACACAAACAAAAAAATAATAATTTTCTAACTATATCTAAAATTTAGAATTAAATCACTTTAAGGAATGTAAATTCTTCTAAACTTTGACATGTCAGATTCATTTACTTCATTAAGTTGAAATTTAATTTTGAGGCATTTTTATCTTAAGTTTTCCTCTCAAAGAGCAGTCTGGCAATATTACTCAGTTCTACCAAAAACACTGTGCTAATAGTGATTTACCTTGTCATCTTAAAATATCAGTTTTCGATTTTACATATTTCCCTTAATCACTATTTTTTCACACTTAACACACACACTAATTAACTATATTCCTCTCCCAAATACTTAAGATTCCATGAATGGAACTCTGGAATATTGGTACCTTTCTAAATCTGGGAGGAGTATTTTAATGATTTTTTAAATTTAGAAACTGCTTAATTATTGTATTTCTTATAAATTATTTTCTTTTCTATAACTACATCTAAAGAAGTATCTTTTTCCAATATTTGTTTTTATATCTACATCTACATTTTTTCTAATATTTATTTTTCAAAGATTAAAAAACTCTAAAAATCATAACCCTGGAATTATTAATACATATAGGTATTAATAATACTATTTTAACTTCAACAGGCATCAAGTCAGCATTATTGTCTCCAGTCATGATTTTTAAATACTCTGTCTCTTCTTACCAGGATTAAAGTTAGGTGCAATTATGGCAATTGCTTTATATGTTTTCTAAGTATCTTTTCACTTTTACGTTCATTCTCAATATCTTTTATTTTCTCACAGTGTTTTTCATGTAGAAGATACAAAGATATTTTTCCCCTGTAGTGTTGTGACAGATCAATTTTACTTATTATATCATTGTTGCATTATTTAACATATTCTTCTGTCTCCTGTATTTTCTAGAAAATTTAAATTATATCTAAGTTAGATTTAAACCATTAGCAAGTATGTTCCATAGATGGTATTTTATGCTTTTATCATAGAATTTACAATAATTGAAGTATTTCATTTCATTGAAATTATTGTCCTGACTGTTGTCCAAATTGTACTCTTAGAACAAAAAGAGCCACTTCAATTTAGTTCCTGAGATCTATGTACCTACCTGAAATAGATTTCTTAACTTTTATTATGAGGAAGTACTTCAAGCTCAATGTGTGCATTTACTTATGCAGTTGTACTCCTCCACTCCCCGTCTATTTTATTTTATTTTTTTGTAAAAGACAGAATTATATCCCCACTAGCAGTATGCCACAGGAACTCTCAATAAACCCTTCGTTTGACCTCTGTGGTGAATTATCCAGGAAGAATTTATTGTACAATATTCTCTAAATTTCTACATGTTACTAACTACATGAAAATTACATATTTTAACGTTAGAGAGGCTGAATTAAAAATTACTGGTTCCTATTATCTTTACTAACTTATTTGATTATCTCTGACAAAGTGTTTACTGAGATAGCCTAATGTATATGCATATATCCTGCCCCCTCATATATTGTGCCTACATACACAAAGATGTTTCTTAAGTCTAATTTTTTTTAAATTACGTTAGTTTTTGTGGTAAACATGTTACAGATATAGTTTCAAGTCTTGCTTATTTGTTCCACGAAAAATTTATTCCATTATCACCTTTCTTTCTGTTTCCTTGTTTCGGTTTCCTTTGTATGAGAACTCCTTTTGTACATTTAGTGGATGATTTTTGCCTGTATTTGGATCTATCATAGGAATTTAAGAAGAAACTTTTTGAAAATAGTACTCTATCAATATTTCTTCCCATTGCAGTTTGGATGGAGGGAGGGACCCAAGCTGGATTGTGGGGATTGAGCAACATTATATTTATAAAGTTCATAAAATAATGGGAAAAACCATAGCTTTATGTTTTTAGTGTCAACTACACTCCAATGCTTAAAATTAAGTAATCAGATATCAGAAGACAAATGTTTGATATTGTGAAAAAAATAAGAAATATATATACTTGATTGGTATCTCTGCTTTTGGTCTCTAGCATAGAGCTCCTAAAACTTTAATGATTTTTGAAGTCATAAAAGCAACAAAGGAGAAAGGACAGAGGGAGAAGCATCTTTTGTTATTCATAAAAAAGCTCTTTACATTTACATAGTTTAGAGTATTTAGGTGATTTGTAAGTCCCTGAGGATGGAAAGAGGGTTGCCAGAGGACCCTACTATGTGATTGGAGGGTTGGAAAGTTCAGTTTTATTCTCCCAATCTACAAAGGGGAAGAGCAAGAAGGGGCAGATGATAGAATTAATCAACAATGGCTGGCGATTAAATAAGTCACTCCTATGCAACAAAACTCCATAAATCCCCCAAAAGGATGAGATTCGGAGAGTTTTCAAGTTGTTAACATGTGCAGTGCCAGATGGGAACTCCCACCTCAAACTTTTCCCTAGGTATCTCTCCTTTCAGGCTGTTCTTACACGACATCCTTTTATAGCAAATCAGCAATCTAGAAAGTAATGTTCCTGATTTCATGAGACATTTCAGTAATTCAATAATTCATTCCAGTAATTCATTTCATTCCATTCAATGAGCCTGAGGATGTCAACTGTGAACATCTCCAATCCTTAGCCAAGTCAGACTGAAGAAATTTGTAACATGGGGACCAACATGTCTTATTGGCATTTGAAGTAGGGATCAATCTGGTGGGTCTGAGCCTTAAACTGTGGGGTCTATGCTAACTCCAGGAATCTGGTGTCAGATGAGTTAAATTGTTGGACAACCAGCTTGTGACTAGTATTGTGTGGTGTGGGGAAACAAAATCATACTCCTCTGTAGTAAAAAGTGAAGTATTGAGAACAGAAAAATAGCATAGAAGAAATGAGAGGTTTTTTGTTGCTTCAAATTCATTAGATGTCTTATTTTCTAAAAAATGCTGTATAAAACTACAGATTTCAAAATATATTATACTCAGCAGGGCAAAGTTTGGATAAGACTTTAGATTATTCCTAACTCTTTAATAAAGTGTATCTCAACAAAAATATTTGATAACCTTAAAATATCATCTGTATGTATGTTGACTTATTAGACTGTTTGTTGACTGTCTGAAAATGAACTCTATTTCATTTGGGTTCTTTGTGTTTACATAGGTTACATGTAATAGTCTGGTTAGTATACGATCTTTATGCAATGTATAATCCACCTTTACTCTACAACCGTTAGTTTACATATATGCTCACATTTTCCATATATCTTTACTTAAGATATATGGAGACCTTATAAACACCTGACCTTCCAGTCAGGTGCTTTTATCTTATTTGCCATTTATAAAAGAAGCATTGTGTGCCTATGAATATGCACATGCAATAAGTTAATAATAACTAATAACAATAGCAACTTGTTTTCTTAAAGAAATTGGCAAATGAACTGCCTAAATAAATAATTGTTCAACTTTCAAGTAATAAGTTTGCAGAATGTGAAAATTTAATTGTCAACACCTGGGATAATTCACAAGATCCCTTGTCTTTGATTATAAATAGTGTGCCCTCAGATCATTAAGATTGAGAAGTGATGATGTAAGTTTCGATTCTTTTCTTGTGTATTGAAGTTTCTTTCTTCAACTTACAATTAGAATTCTGTTCAATTATTTAGGCAAAAAAATAGTAACATTTTTATGTGCACATAAATCTGACAAATTTCATTCTTAACAAGCTAGACAGGTCTTGATGAAGTTTATTGTAGTCATAAATTATCTTATAATTCACTTAATTATGAGTAATAATTCCCAATATTTTAGAAATTTTATATAATAACTACCCAGGCATAATTTTAATAGTATGTACTATAATTGTATTAAAAATATAAAAAAATTCATAATGATATTTTTATTAGAAGGTGCAATAAAATATTAAGATGAGCCACAGAAGTTGTTTGCCAGTAGCACCATGACCATGCATTGCTTGACATTTGGGGGAAGGGAGTGCATTTTTAACGTGGGTGATATATAGTTCTAAACAAAACCTTCATACAACTTTTAAGGTGTGCTTAATTTATCTGACATCCTCACAAAACTATTTCAGAAAATATGTGAAATATTTTCTAACTGAATAAATTAAACCTACCATCTATTATAATGCCCAAGAAATTTCTTCATAAGTAACATTACCAGGAAACATAGCTAGGTTTAGAAATTAATTTTTAATTCCCCTGCAATAGTTCATGGAAGACAAATATTCTCTAGATTAATTATCTAAGCATATCTATTCTCAATTACATAAAATAGCCTAGTGGTTCATTTGCATTCAGTATCACTAACACGGCACAAAAAAGAAAAAGATCAGAAATCTAAGCTGCAAAGATAAAACAGAAGTGAGTATGGCATATTAACAGACTTGTGGGTTTTCGTAATTAATCCATCTCCTAGATTTTCACAAGTCATGCAATTATATAAGACATAAATCTCATGGATTATACTGACACAGATATAACTCTATTAATATTGGACATAGATATTGCATTTTTATTTAAGTGCATGTTCATATGTAGATGTGAGCACCTTTACTGAAAAACAGATATTACCATCTATTATTATAGATGATATTAATAGATATTATCACCTATTATTATCATCTGGAATAAACCTCCCAACTTCCAGGAAAGAAAAACCCCTGAGAGCCCCAAGAAGACAGACATTAAACTCAAAGACCTGAGTTTAATTTTAAAGTAGAGGAGAAAAGTAAAAAGAACACAGAACTTTTTTGGAATAGCCACAAGAGATCCACCACCAAACTGTCAGAGCTGAGAAACAGGAAATCTGCCTTAACATCAGATGCGAGGGAGGAAAGGAAGACTTCTAATATCACCACTCCGGTCGCCAGTAATAAGACAGAGATCTTGCAGCATCTGTTCAGAATCTGATGTAATTCTTCAGTGAGTACTCCCTTAGAACAATATAATTTTCTAAAGTATCAATCCTAGAGTGTGCAATTCTTCAGAGAAGGTTAAATTTTCCTCTTGGATATAGAGTTTGAAAATGCCACTGCTAATTACATGGAAATATTAGACACTTCACGAATCAATTTGGTAGAACTATTTAAATTGATGCAGATGGCTTCATTTATCTAACAAATCTAGTCTCTCTGGCTAGGGAATCTGAATCACCAATTTACTCTGAATTCTAGTATCCTCATTTAGGGCATTGCTGGAAAAATATTCTCCCAAACCTTAAGTTAAAAATGATTATTTACAAATGAAAAATGAATAACTAGTAAGAGAGATTTTCCTTGACCTAATAGATATTACCAATTTCATGTAGACTGTACCAAAAATCAAACAGTATATATGCAACCAATACATTAGGAGTGCTTTCTAACTTTCTCAAAATTTTATAGTGTTCTTATAAATATGGCAATGAAAAAGATGATATAGATGTCCTTGTATTTTAGCTCTGATAAATAACTTGTAAATTCTCTATTTCAAAAACATATATGAAGACATACATATATCTTCCTAGCTGTTTTATTCATAGTACTCCAATCTGAAAACAATATAAATTACCACCAAAAGAAGAATGCATAAACAATTGTGGTAGTGCAGCCACACAATGGGAAATTTTTCAGTAATATAAAAGAACAAACTGTGGATATACATAGCCACAGGGATGACCCTCAAAAGTCTCTGTTGAGTGAAAGAACGCAGGGACATGTGTATTCTATGTATTAGATAATTCCATTTATAAAATTCTGGAAAAGAGCTAAACAATAGTAAGAGAAAACCAATAACATTCACCAGGGTCCCATGGTTTAGCAAGGCCCACCAGAAATTTTTGAGATGAAAATAATAATATTCTTTACCTTGATTGTGGTGATGCAAATATTATAATATATATATATATATATATATATATATATATATATATATATATATAAACACTGGAAAGTGATAGATTTTAGTGTATTTCTTTTAGAAAATATATTTTAATAACCACCTTTTAATAGAAGTGATAGAAAATAAATAAGTAACAATCTGGCCTTGGTGGTATTCACAAAAGAATTGGTTAAATGGAAAATGTCATCTCTAAAGTGGAATTTGGGGTTCACAATTTAAATAACATAGCAATATGGAAAGAATATCCTTATAATATTCAGCTAAATATACCTTGATCAATTTTCTAACCCATACAACTCTATAGGGATAAAGAAATTAGGAAAACTTTCCTCCTAAAGGAATCCTTGGACTCCAGAACATGGGGCTTTCTCAGCAGAACCTGCAGGGCCAGTGCTCTCCTCCTGAGGGGAACAGCTTCATATATGCTTGTCACCACACAGAGAGAGCTGTAAAAGCCCTATAGGCAGCTGACTCAGGCATCCTGGGTTCAAGGTGCTGGATTCCCATTTTCCATCCAAGGTACACAGTGTCTGTTATGAACAGGAGAAAAGATGGGTGGTGACAAGTTTCATAATAAGTCACTTCTAAACCTTTCAGTTTTGTAGATGCTAAATCATGAAAGAACCATGGTCAACTCAGTCTTCTATATCTTACAGTTAACTGTATGATATTTAAAGTAGTTTGGATCAAGTTTCTACTAATTCATTATGGGTTGTAATAGTTTAAGATCCATCATAAGAAAACAGAAAAGTCTATTTCTTCTAAGGCTATAATTCCTTAATGCTAATATAATAGATAAAGCAAGCTAATTTCATAAAACTGGTCTTAATGCTTGTTTGTTTAACACCTATATAATTAAAAAATTTCCTAAATTACAAAGTCATCTGAGGCAAATTATTGCTTCATGGGTAACAATATATTGTGGTTATACAAATGAAGGAATTAAATTTATCTTCATGTTCTCTGCTAACTTTAAAGACTGTATAAATGAAGGTAGTGTATGTACGATGATACAGAAGCACATATGTTATACCTAAGATCAGATGAAGGAAATTTAGTACAAGCCTACAGTTACCATTATAATATTCTGAAATAAGCAAGGGTAGCCCAGTTTTAATTTTAGCATACTAGATGACTAGTTTAAAACTACAGAGGTATCAAAAAAATTAGGTGTCCCTTACTAGTATCATGATATCTTCCTTAAGACAAGTAACAGTAATGATAAAAAAATTCCATATACTTTCTTTTTGATTATTATTAAATAAAATGTGAATAAAACATTTTAATCTAAAATTTATAGAATTGGCATCCTGAAAATAGTAACAGCACAGGTGGAATATGTGTGTTCAATTTACTGAGCTTCATTTCATTCTGTATCATTTACACCCTTGAATTAGTAGGGTTGACTGTTGAATTATACGAGTTGGATTTAAATAAATATGATATTGGTGGTGCCATTCCACTGAGAAATTAAACATCCTGCACACAGTCAAGAAAATAAAAATGGGAGTTATCAGTGATTAAATATCTGACAAAACCCTAACTTTTAATTATTAACTTTAAAATTGTTTAAGGTAGATAATTAAAAAGAAGAAAAATAAAAAAGCATTCCATAGAAGTATATATTGACAAAAATATTTTAAAACGTAAAAAACATACAAAGGGGTGAGAAAACAGTAAACTCATTATTGAAGAAAACAGCAAATAGAGACTTTTGCAAAATTAGAAATGTGACCACTAAAGTCTTGGGAAATATTCCAAATACTTTAAATTATGGTCCACATTTTGTTTGCTTCTGTTTCCCTCTCAACCTCATAGTGAAGCTATAATTATAGTTATTAGCAATTATGTACCTACACCCTATGGATTCCTTATCTGGAAGAAACCACATGTGAAAATATAGGTGGGTCTCCTTGCAATCCATTTCAAAATTCTAACCACAGAAACCAAAGCAATTTAATGTTATTATTTTCAATTTTTTAAAAATGCTAAGTTTGCATGTAAAAACAATAAATTTCTTTGTATATAACATTTTAAAATTATATATGCTCGTAAGGAGTGTTAGTTATTTCGTATATGTAGATATGAAGGAAAAAACACATAAGTATGTTTTCTTTATTGCCATTTGCTCTGCTTGCTCCTACAACTAGCTTTTGCCACATGGACAGTGCAGGAGCACCACTCACATATAGACTGCCTTGAGAATGGTTTTGTGCCTGCAAAGTGCACAGAAAGCTGTCCTGCTGAAAAAGCCATGTGCTCCATAAATTGCATTTACAGTAAAATAAATAAATTTTAATTTGTGTCCTGGATATTTCATTTTCCTTAGTCTTTTGACTTCACTCTTGGTGAACCCATGCCCACAGAAAACAATTAAAATTGAACTCAGTAAAGGAACTTTGTTGCATCATTAACTGTAGCCAGAAAGCAGAAGTTTCTGTTTTTTCAACAAGGGTTATCAAGAACCCAAACAAATTTTCAATTATTCATGACAACTCTATTCAACTAGGGGATGATTCACATATTTGTGACTGATGGAATTAAATTACTATTCAACTTTAGGATGACTTCTGAAGTTGAAAAACTAATAAAGAGATAATAGAATACTAAGTCAAATAAGCATCACTGAATCTAATGAAATTCAGAATCTAAATTAGTGCTGATGATGCACTTGAGTTAAGTACAGGATTTTTCTCCTGAGCATTCCCACTCTGGGCATATTATCCTTTTACTGTACTTCGAAATTCCCTATGCTATGCTAGAATAAGTTATCCAAGTTTTTCTTCAAAGAACATGGCTTAAATTTGCATCAAGTTTCAACCCTCTGAAACAAATATTTAATAGCAACTTTTAAAAAAACACAAATAAAAATAATAACCTTTTTCATCGAAAACTGTTCTTGGAGATTGATTACTGGAAGCTGTGAAGGATAAGGAAATGGGTACAAAGGAAGGTAGAATATTGGGTAGCAAAGCATAGTTAGATAGAGGAACTAAGATTTAGTCTTCTAATGCAGAGTAAGGGGTGATAGTTCACAATAATCTATTAGGCATTTTATGAATAACTAGAAGAGATGAGCTCTAAACCTCAAAGTAGTGATAAGGAGATAGCAATGTTATTACCCTGATTTGATCAGTACATTACTGTACACATGCATTGAAATATCACTTTCTACCTACTATAAGATATTAATCAAAAGATTTTTACAATTTTAAGGAAATGGAAATAACAACCTCAATTTGTTCATTACATATTACATCCATGTATTGAATTATCATGTTGTACCCCATAAATATGTACAACTAAAATAGTAATTAATAATAATCACCTAAAATAAATATTATTGTTTATGAGAGATAAGAGATATATCACTAAAGATATAGAGATGCATTACTAAAACTTATAAAGTTTATCAATAATTTGTAAGTTATATATGAATATATACCACTTAATAGATTTGCCTTAGGATTCAGCTTGGACATTATTTCTTAATTTAGGGAACTAGTAAAAAGAAATATCAGTGGGTACTTATATTGCAGTTAATCTTGATGGTCCATGTATTGTGTAAATCTCTGTTATCTAAATTTCACTTTCTATGAAATGTAGATACTCAATGAAATAGCAAACCCAGTTCATGTTCTTAGAACAAAAGTGCCAAAGAAATATTTCGGAGCCTAGACAGATGATCTTCAATGATCTGTCTTGGTCAGAATGAGGAACTAAGAAAGACAACTGCACCAATCTAGGACTGCGGCAGTATGGTCTGTGGTGCAATATCCTTGGTAAAAT
The DNA here is from genome assembly GCF_047511675.1 of Marmota flaviventris. NCBI lineage: Eukaryota > Metazoa > Chordata > Mammalia > Rodentia > Sciuridae > Marmota > Marmota flaviventris. The sequence continues at coordinate 95,841,875 of NC_092503.1, read as the reverse complement.
CCTGCAGCACTTGCTTTTTCAATTTATAATAAAAGTAAGCAGCTTTATGGAGATATTGGATCTACCTGCTCAATTAACCTAAGTCCTGTGACTTAAAAGCAGACATTCGAAAGCAGATAGACCACCAGATTTATAGTACCTTGATACTTTTAAATTAGAACTTTCTAATTTTGGTGTGTCATATATACCAAGAATAAATCTCTGAATTGCCTCTTTTGAAAGTCTTATCCCTTATTAGCAAGTTTGAAACAAAACTTGAACATGTCATACAATCATTTGGCAAGAGGTTCAAATTCAATGGAAATTTCAAGTAAAAGCAAAAGAACACACACACACACACACACACACACACATACACACATATTTTAGAACTTTTCAGTCTGTAGTGATTGCCATTAGAGTGTAGCAGAAATGAAAGAAGAGAACAAATCTAGTATTTGAAAAATTGCTAACATTATTGGGAGCATTTTTAAAATAATATATGTAGCATTTTAAAATAATATATGTAGCACTTACCTGTTGCTGCATAACTAACCATGCCAAACTTATTGGCCTACAATAACAACTATTTTATTATGATTATTATGTACATGGATTCTGTGGGTCAGAGGCTCAGATGGAGTGATATGGGTATATTGCCTGATCTAGATTTTTAGGACCATGGACAGGTGGACTTGAAAAGCTGATCATTGAAATGACTAAGTCCTAGAATCATCTAAGAGTTGTTTATTTGCATGTGTGAAGCATAGACTGAGACTATGCAAAGGGTGACCTACACCAGGAGTCTCCACCCATATTGTACATGTAATGTTGACTTTCCTTACACGAGAAAGCATTAGATTTTCAGACTCCTTGCAAGGCATCTTTGAAGTCCAAGAAAAAGTGATTCTTCGCATGAAGACAAAAGTGCTAATCTCCCAATGCAGCCTCAGAATTCACAACTAAACACTTTCTCTGTACTTTCTTAGTTATAAGCAAGTCCCTGAAACTATCTAGATTCAAGGACAAGGGAATTAAATTTCATTCATCTCTCTCTAGAAGAAATGCCAAAGAATTTGCAGCTCTTTAAAAAATTGTCACACAATATGAAATTCAAACTATTCCTAAAATATACTTGGTTCCTTTCTAAATTGGTTATATTTCATGTGAATTTTTATTATAATGTTTTGTGATGAACAGTAAAGGGCATAGTGGTAGAAAAGAACTCTATTATTAGAGTTGAAATTTCTGTTTTTATAATTCCATTTAATTAATAGTTCATTGTTTTAGTTAGCTTTTTCTGCTGCTGTGACTAAAGAACCTGGCTAGAACAACTATAGGGGAGGAAAAGTTTACTGAGTGCTCACATTTTCAGAGGTCTCAATGCAAAGATAACAGACTCTATTCCCCAGGGCTAATGGCAGAAGAGTGAGGCAGAGGGAAGCAGCTCACATGTGGATCAGAAAGTAGAGAGAGATCTCCACTTGCCAGATACAAATATACACCCCAAAGCAATGCTCCCAATGACCACCTCTTCCAGCCACACCCTACCACTTAGATTACCACTCAGTTAATCCCTATGAGGGGATTAATTTACTGATTGGATTAAGACTCTCACAACCCAGTCTTCTTTGAGCCTTCTTGCATTGTCTCATAAGCAAGCTTTTGGAGGACACTCAAATACAAACCGTAACATTCATTAAATAAAAATTTCTTGCAATGAGATAGGAGAGGCTTTTATTTTGGATTCCTTCATTTAATTCTTCTTGGGTATAAATGATACAGCCCAAATAATAAATGACAGGTGACAATGGATTACAAAAACTACTATATTAGTAGTATTAAAAAAAATCTTACTTGTATACAAACCATAGATTATTATGATGACATCAGGCCTCTCAAAATTTTCAAACAGTAGATCTAAATTATAATAATTACAATGGATTTTTCTAGGTGTGAATACAATCAGGATAGAGGAAATTAATGATTTAAGATACTTTATCTTTTATTCACAATTCATGAAACATAGCTACCTCATACTCTGTCACTGAAGCTTATGAAAAAAATAAGCCAGGATAGATTTATGGCTTTTCTTTTTTAAATCCTAAAGTTATAACACACCACAGTGAATAACAAATTAATCATACACAAAATAATGAAGATGTTAATGTGAAAAAATCATATATCACAAATATGATGATAAATTTTACTCTTCAATTCAAACCTAATTCTTACAATTATTTGATCACTCAGAGTCTAAATATGTCAATATGTCATATTTTGAAATAATTTATTGCTTCGACATTGAGACACTAGTTTCATTGTGTCCCTATGAAATATGTATATGCAATGTTCCTTATTACATATGCTACATTTCAGGTGGGACATTTGAGTCTTTTAAGTTCAGAACTCATATCAGAGAAACCCAAGAATGCAGGGAGTAAAACAAAATAAAATTCTACCAATCTGTAATTTATGATACTTTCCTTTTTCACAACCTCAAATGGTAGTTAAGCAAAAGCTTATGCTTATGCTTCTACCTCTGCTGGAAATCAAGATGAGCTAGGAATTCTTTTACAGTTTTGTGTACTTACCTTTTGGTAAGTTGAGAAATAAATATGGTTAATCTACTCTGCAGTTTATGAGGGGCATAGCTCAGATTAAAGTGCAAATTCTTGATCTCTTGATTTTTGCAGGATTACAAATTGCTTTGGTGTTCAGGATATTAAAGAGCTGAAACAGGAGTCTATGTAACTAGTCACAGCCTGATTGACAAGCAATGAGCAAAGACTTTGGCCCTTCAGGATTTGAGAGACTATGGGCCTGTTTGATGTTACACAGAGCCCAGAAGCCAAAAGAGAGAAGGCTGGATGGTGTGGGGTTCACACCCACAATACCCACCAGGCAGTCACATCTCTTTGAAGGATTTTAGTTGATTTTATTGTTGATGAAAATCAATCTTGCCATGAAATCAGAAAGGATTTACTAAAGTAGCCATCACCAAATACAGAAGATATATTATGAAACAGACTCTGTACTTGTTATTAGCACATCAAATACAGAAAAGCTTGCCTTGAGAATAATCATGCATTTTCAAATAAAACTCCACCCAAAACTACTTTCCTTTTAACATGTTAATCACTAGCATGTTTTAAGACCACATTCCATAATTTCTACCATTTAAGGACAATGACTAAATCTGTAAGAAATCTGTGTTTACGTGTTCCTGTTTTCTCATGGTGGGCGTGTACTGCCACTGTGTCTCTCTGACCTCTTTCTCCAAGATAATGTTTGTTCCTCACCCTCTCCAAAGATAAGCTTGTAGAACCATTGCTTCCTCTGTTCTCCCTCACCAATCTTTGCCATCAGCATGACTAAAAATAGCAGCACTCAGTCTGAAGCTACAGTAAGTTACTCTGAAGACTGCTCAGAAGCAACTGCTAGAGGTGGCACCAGCTGCATAGTTATTTCAAACCAGCTGGCCATATGGTATGTATAGGAAAGAATTAGACTTCAAAGAGATTTCTGAACTGTCAGTTAATTTCCTGAGGTATTTCAAAACATCGCAAATATACTGTATATTTCATTTTCTACATTTCTCTAAGAATATCTTTTATCCTTGCAATATAAAACTTATCTTTTATTCAAGCATTCCTGGATAGTTTTAGGTAGAAGGCGAGTCATGTATCTTGGGATCTGACCCATGATCATATGGTAGGAGTTTACTACTGGTATTACCTTGGATATTACTAATTTTATTTTGCTTTGGATTTTGTTTACTTCCTTGCTTATAGAGGTATTAATTAGGTGTATATTAAACAAAAAAAGTAATGTTTCCCCATCACCACCAAGAACAAAATAACACTAACAAAAACATGAAATCTGTTGAGTCTTCTTATTACACTGGAGCAATTTTTACTTTATGCAGCTAATTTTATAATGATCTGGGAATAAATTTTAAAATTTTAATTTTTTTTCTAAGGGTTAAAAGTCTTATTAGATCTATAACAATTAACTTAAATGAGTTTGTCATTCTATCCCCTTATTAATCCAAATGATTAATAATTCTTCATTTACTATTTTTAAGGAAAATGTTAAACAGGTAAGGGACACTAAGTAAATTACAAGCGTTGTGAAGGCTTGAGTCAGATTTAAGATTTTTTATAGAGCATAATTTTAAATCTACTCTTGAGCACATAGAAGATGAGGAATAAATAATTTTAATTTAGTTACTTTTTCTTTGACTTGAACTACTATCCAAATATTTCCTTTTACCATGAGATAAAGATCAAGTTTAATATATACACCGGAGAGCACATTAACAGCATCTGCAACATGGGAAAAGTCTACATTATCATTTCTGAGCAAAGGTGAAGCCAACAAACTTATTAAGTGATATTTTCTGAATAGTCACCTGGTTGTAGGAGCACAGAGGAGACGGCTAACCTGGACTTTTAAGTACATAAGGAGTGCCTCGTCATTACTTCCCTGGTGTGCCTTTCTTGAAGAAAATGTGTGAAAATCAGATCGGATACATGCTGATCTCCTTAAATGCCTGCTGATATCAACTTAAGATAAAAATGGTTCATCTATCTTTGTACAGTCAAACCTTCTTGGGAGGTACTGACTAAAGTTCGGTTGAGGAGATAGTTTTCATCAAGGAGATAGTTTTCATTAATATCACAAATATACTGTGTATTTCACTTTCTACGTTTCTCTAAAAATATCTTTTATCCTTGCAATATAAAACTTACATACTAGCATGTGTGTGTGTGTGTGTATGCATGTGGACAAACGATGTTGCAATGCCTATTGGCATTCACATTGACATTTTAAGAAGGTAAATATTTAAATCCAGATTCTATAGCTTAAGGAAAGATTGGAAGCTGGAAAATAAATTTCAGGTTCAGAAGCATATAGATGGTATGAGATCCTGAAGGGAAGAACGAAAGAAGACAGAGACTTGCAGGTCTGAGAGAGGAGGAAGATGCAGTCACAGGGACAGATAAGAACAATGGAGAATGAAGGGAGGACAAGCAGTGAATGTAAATAACTTTTCAGCAAGTTTGCTATAAAGGTGAGCTAAGAAATCAGGTGGCAGTGAATGGGGAATAAATATATTTTGCTGTAGTTACTAAACAGTTATCATAATAGCTATGCATGTGGTAATAGATAAAGGTATAGGTTTTTCCCTTGAGAACCTTCATACTTGGCATCATTTCTCTCATTTCTGTCTGTGGTTGTTGGTTCTTTTTATCTAGTCTTCTACTTGATCACTGATTCAACATACTGCTCCCACCACCTTTAACCTCTTTTCCCTTCCCCCATTTTCCTTTAATCCATAAAAATTACCAATGCCTCAAAGTCCAAGATGTATTCCCTTATTTACTCTCTGTCTCTCTCACTCTAACGGGAAAAAAAAACACTATCATTTAAACTAGAACTATGCTCAGTAAATCTTATTTCAATTAATTCATGAATATATATATATATATACCTGTTTATATGATTATGTATGTATACATTTACAAACACACATACACACTTTCAATATAGAATCAGATGGATTTTATTTACTTGTTAGAAAACAAAATTCATGTAAGATCTTCCTTCCTGTTTAGTCTCATTACAGAGAGGCAAAACAGTAGCATAGTAATCAATAATTTACCAAAGATTTATCTTTATCTTAATCAAGTGTTTACTAAGGTAGGAAAAAAATATATATGTATGTGTGTGTGTGTGTGTGTGTATATGTGTGTGTGTGTGTATGTGTGCCTGGCTGTGTATCTAATACTGTTGGCAGTTAAGGCCTAATCTGAGTTTGAGAAAATGCATTTTATAGTATGATATATTATTTTTATCACTACTAAATATTTTTATTTTATTTAATTTTGTAAAGAGATATGAAAACACTCAAAGTGGAGGCAAACATGATGGATCACCAAGAAAGTAATAAGAAACAGGATCCTAAGTAACAGGTAATATTAGTAAATTAAACCTAATGGAAACTTAATAGAAGGAAATTTGTTTTCTATTGGATTTTCATGCACTTGTGCTGATATCTAACAGGCTCATAGGGAAAAGGGAATCCAATTTAAAAATTTATGAACAGCAAAAAATGTCCAAATATGTAGGGATGAAAACATATTACCTGTTTTAGAAGATAGGGAGATACTACCTGAAGATTCATATAAAAATTGGACTAGAACATTTCTCCAGCCTATAGAAGCTTATAGTTTAGTGAGATAAACAGATTATTCAGTAAAATACATTAGGTGGTGAAAAAGTATTTAACTTATTGTAGGAATTCAGGAAAATTCTGCTGGAGAGACAATGACTGATAAAAATATTAAAGAATGTGTAAGGGCACAAAGCACACTGTGTGTGTGTGTGTGTACACTCCTGAGGCATTTTGTATATATAGCAAGAAGAATATTACACAATATATAAAGCATAGAGATTATCATGTGTCTTTTTATCTCATATGCAAAGAAAATCTAAATCAATTTGGAACAGAGGAGCAAGCTTATCTCATGACCTGATGTTTTTGTTTTCAATTACATGTAATTATTTTCCAAAGACTTATCTATTTCTTCTAAATGCAGCCAGAGAAACTAGAGGCAGCACTGGCAAAAATGCATTCATTTCTGAAGTTACACAGTATAGAGTGACTACAGTTACAGAAATGCCCGTTTTCATTTATAGAGTGGACTATCAAACCATTCTAAAACAGTATCCATGTAGGGTATTTTGCTCAAACTCTAAATACTTATCACAATAACATTTTCTGCACAATATATTATTTACCAAGTTTGGTGGCATTTCCTACTACAAATTCCTTCACTTACAATTTCTCATTAATAGTTTGAAGAAGGACCTCCTAAATAGTTTTTAAGTATTCCTGTAGTCAGACATGTGTTTGAACATTTCATTTTTCATAATAATATATCAAACCATAAAATTAGACTATCATCAAATGATATTACTATACCAATCCACCACTTCCCAACAAATTTTCAAAGATACTTTATGATAAATTTCTACAAACAGTAATTTCTCCCAAACACAATTTTCACACACAGAAATTGCTATCACTTTATAAAATAGGAAATGATGTAGTTCGGATGTGAAATAAATGATTCAAACATTAAACTGGATATATTTCTTGGCTTATTATTATTTTGGGGGTGAGGTGAGTTGTTTAATATCACTGAAACACTTCAAGGAATAACCAGGATTCTCTTAGATTTGCAGATAAGTACTTGAAATTGCTTCAGGTAAGAGGATCAAAGTGAAATAGAGCAGCAAGATAAAATGAGAGAACGATACAATGGGTGTGATTAGGTGATATGATTGAAGAAAGAAAAGAGATCCAGCTAGGGAATTAAAGGAAATGAACACAGACATAGAAATATTCTATAGAGGATGTAAAATGTGAAAAGATTTGATAGCAGCCTACACAATGTAATAAAGGGGATGAAAATGCAGAATATATGTTTTGTAAAGAGGGGAGGTGATTATTGATTTTTATGAAAATAGAGGAGACATCAGACCATGCAACTGGATGGTTCCAGAAGAGAGAAATCATAGCCAATGTTGGAAGGACAGTTCAGATGAGCTTATAAATGTGACCATCCGTGTAACAGGTAACTCCTGCATGTGTTAAACATTAAAGTCTAGATCAGTACCTTTGCTTTATCTCTCATCGATCCTTTGCCCAGGATAGACATTTTAGCACCTGTTTCTTCCTGTAGCCTCTTCAAGGAGTTTCCTCTTGGTCCAAGCAATTTCCCCACAAAATTGAACTAGGAAACAAAATCAATAGAATGTCTGTTTTAGGGTAGAGTAAAAGGATGATTTGCACCAAGAATAACTGAAGGGTTAAATGTTTTTCAAACTTTATAATTGGGAAGAGTTAGGCCATCCAGAGATGTAAAACTCTTTCAGACTCCTAAGACCCACTTAAAAAGGGATACCTATTCCTAGAGAAATGCCAATATCAATACTACATTAAACATGCATACTTACCCAATGGAATAATTACATCACACTTTATGGAAAGAAATTTAGATATAAAATTCTAAAGGAAGATTTTTCTCTCCAAATAGATTATCAACTGAATTATTTTAACCTAAGACGATGCACTTTCAAAATTGCAAAAGTTAATATTTAAAATTTATTTGTAAAATAAATTGTAAAGTTTATATTGTTAAACTTTGTTAATGTCAATAATATTATATAACAAATGTCATGACTGGGAAGAAAAGCACTCGATTTTTCTTCAATCTTATATTCTCTGTTTTACAGTTGCTCTTAGGATCATCAAATAAAAGATGTGAATATATAAATTTAAAAAGAGTGAAGTAGAATATATACACACACACATACACACACACGTTTGTGTAAGTGAAAAATTGTGGGACAATTTGCTTATTCTTCCTAAAACATGAATAAAATAGGCACATTAAGAGCAATTCTCAGTTTGTATCTCAACTACTTAAAAAATTATCAATTCAAACGTCCCAGATTGTCATACATGCTATAATTAATTAATTTAAAAACACAAGTAGATTAAAATGCACACAAAAGTATGTTTGAGCATAAAGAAGAAACATAAATAGAATTAAGTGATTACTAAGTCAGCATATTTCTATGTCTTAAAACCATGATCCCCAGAAAGAAGTTTGTCATATAAAGTAATTTCTTGAGACCTGGGGTTTGGGGAAACAATGGGGAGGGGAGCATAGGAAATAGCTGCTAACAGACAGAAATTCTCTTTTAGATAAGATGAAGTTATTTTAAAATTGATCCTGGTGAACTTTGTCAATGAATTTTGTACAACTTTGTGAATGAATTAAAAAACAATGGATTATATATTTTGGTGGGTACATATATGGTATGTGGATTATATTACAGTAAAGAGATATTTAAATATATATATCATTAAAATATTTTAAAAATAAATACATCCTATCATAAAAAGTGAAATACTACCTAAGCTCATGTTAAAAACAAGGATATTTACTCTTAACACATTGATTCAATATTGCACAGGAGTGTTATTTGTTGTATGTGTACATAAACAAATAAATAGTGTAGTCTAGTACCCAGAAAAATTAACCATAGATTATCAATTTTCAACAAACAAGGAAATGGAAGAAAAACTGAAAAGTCAACAAATGGTGCTAAAAAATTATATACGTATATGAAAAAGAAAAGAAAAGAAAGAAAGAGACGGAAAACAAAATTAGAAAAAACAACCATGGAAATATCTTTTACATCTTACTTCACATTTAGGCAAATAGGCAAATCTTACCTTAAGATTTTTTTGGGGGGAAAGGGGTAGTATTGGGGATTGAACCCAGGGGTGCTTTACCGCTGAGCTCAATTCCCAGCAATACTCCTTTTTAATTTTCCAACAGGGGTCTCACTAAGTTGCTGAGGATGTCCTCAAACCTGTGAACCTCCTCCTTCAACCTCCAGAGTCACAGTGATTAATAAATGGACCCCTGCATCTGGTAATTATTTTCAGCTTGACCATAGATCTAAATGTAAAAGCTAAAATGATAAAGATTCTAGGAAGAAAGCATGAAGAAATACTTATTGTAAACTTAAACTAGGGAAATATTACTTAATTGGTAAGCAAAAACACACATACACAAACATACACACAAACACAAACACAAACCTGCTATTCCAGAAATCCATTAAAAATTGAATACAGAAGTCATAGATGGGGGAGTAATATTCCCCTTACATGCATCTGATAAATTACTAGTACAGAAAAATCTGTAATAAATTCCAACAATCAATAAAAGCACACATACATACAATCCATACTGTCTAAAATTAAAACAAGACTGTAGCCAAATGATGACAGAAATGTGGAATTATTGGAAGAATCACTGTTACAAGATACAAGTACCTTGGAAATAAATTGGGCAGTTATTCATAAAGTTAAGTGTAGAGGTCCATTATTACCCAGGAATTCTACTCTTCAGTATTTATCCAAGAGATATAAATATGTTTACAAAATAATATGTACAAGAATGTTGATGAAATTTTATTCACAACCAAAACTAAATCAGAAATAAACAAATGTTCATCTTAGGTGAACTGCCACAGTCCGGCTGCAGCAAAATAACCAGGGGGGGGGGGGGGGGTGACGAACAACTTGTGTACATTGATACAGCAGGAGTGGGAGCCGTTTATTGTAGGACAGGAGGGGTATATATACATTCCACACAGCTTATCTTAATTAACATAAACTAGATACAGCATTCAACCAATAAGGAATCTCTACACTTAATGGCTCGCTGGCATTATTTCACAAACCACTCCCCCTGATAAAATGCTAGGCACCATCTTGACTTGTTTACAGACCCTAACAGTGAACAAAGGAGTTTATACATAACTAGAAAAGAAATTAGTCCCTGGATGACATGACATGTATGTATCTCACACATACTTGAGAGAAAAAAAAAACAGATTCAAGAGTATATCATGTTAGATAATATTATGCAAAATTTTAGGGGCAAGAGTAATATATAGTCTATTAGAATTCACAATAGTGGTTGCCTCTTGAGAATAGAAGGCTGAGTGGAAACTGGCTTGAGAGCATCATAAGAACCCATGTGGGGGAAAGGAATTGTTTTGTTTTGTTGGAGATGTAGGTTACACTTTCCCTAAAACTCATCAAGTTATACTCTTAAGATTTGTGTAATTCCTCACATATAAATAGTATTTCAATTAAAAGTAGAGAAAAGGGAATTAGGAGGCTGACAAGCCACATAAATACTTTAAAAACTAAGATCCTGGTGAAATGTACTAACAGAAAATAACCAGTCCCACAAGCTGTACAGAGGAATCTGATGAGGTTTATAGGAAATATATTATTCTTAACTATGTGGACTATTTCTGAAAAATAAATGGGAAATATTCCCTAACTCATTTTAGCAGGCTAGTATAACCTTGATACCAAACAAAACTAAATCAGAAAAGGAAATTTATAAACTAGAGCCACTCATAAAACACAGTGAAAAAATCCACGTCAACAAAATAGAAGTATAACTAAGATTTGTTGGACATATAAAGAATACATTACAACTGAAATATGTTTATCATAGATACACAAAATAGTTTAGGATTTATAACCACTAATTGTAATTTGCTCATTAAAAAAATAATGTAGAAAAAAGTCCAAATTACATTTTTGGAGAAATATAATTTGATAAAAATTCAAATTTAATCATAGAAACATCATCTGAACAAAAAAGAAAACTTCCTCAACTCACATAAGATCTTTACTCAAAATTAAAAAAAAATAGTGGACATAAAGGTAAAACAATATTGGAAACAAGGTATAAGTACATTCTTGGTATCTTATGCAAGCTCAAAGATAAAAGCAATTGAAGACAAGGCAAACTTAGAAAAATCAAAAAGAAAAATGTAGTTTATACAATAATACACACATATACACACACACAAAGCTTATTTTCAAGGATTTTATTAGTAAGAAAGCTTAGCAAGTTTTCTTATAAAAATCAATTATATATTTGCATTCCAGTATCATATAATTAGATAATAGTTTTCAAAAGAGACACTATTTATAATAGTTCCAGATATTCTAGAAACAAATTTATTTATGTTCAAATCCTTTGAAAAACATGTGAAATACACTCCTAAAAACATCGTATACATATAGTTTTAGAAATATCATGTTTATAAGATACTAAATTTATGATTGTTACAGCAGCAATACGAAATTAATATGTTAAGAAAGGAAGATTTACGGAATGCATAATCTAACTGACTATCCATGATAAAAAAAAATCGCTTGATCACAAAAATCTAAATTCTGGTACATTCTTCATCACTGAAATAGAAATAGGGAAAGTACAACTTCATTAGAAATTAGACATAAATCAAACCAAAGATCATCTTAGACACAGTATGATGATAAAAATGAAGACAGATACAAAGCATTGGTCAGAATGTGACTCCATGGGTATTTACACACTCTACTTCTGGGAATATAAATGGATACAACAATTTTGGCATTATTCGGTAAATTTGTAAATGCATTTAACCTATATCTCAGCAATGGGGGGAAATGACAATCAGCTCAAGAATAGTGCTCTGTAAACCTGAAAGCATGATCAACATTGCTGACTGTGTGTCCCAACTGTTTCCCAAATCCATTTCCATGTACACTTCCCTTTGTTTTGGACTTTGTCAGTGTTAAAAAGTTGTATGCGATTTGGAAGGTGAACATGAATTGGTGCCCACGATTATTGACAAGTCCTGAATAAATCAGACAGGAGCTCCAACGACATGGAGGCAGAAGCCTCACAGACCTGTCCACAAGCTCCCAGTTCATGAACTCTGCAAACTTTCAGACTTTACCCAAATTCCTGCTCTGTGTTCATGATCAGCTTCAAAAAGTTTTGTGGTGCTCTGGTTTTCTATCCTGAGATCTCACCTCTGTACTGCCTATTAATGACAACTTTCCTGAGGTCCTTCTCTCATCTTTTCCACCTGTTACATTGACTCTGAATTATAACTTGTAACCATTATATATAAAGAATGGCTTTTGTATGCCTGTCAGAATCCTAACTTGTACAGATGGCTAAGTTAAGTAGATTATTAAATACCAATAAATTTGAATTATCCATGACTATATGAGATATCATTAATAAATACAAGAAATAAAGTTTTGAGTGAAAAATTCAATCTTTAGATGCATACCACTGTTTGTGTAAAACTCAAAATAAGTGAAATTAAACACCATGAATACATGAATTTGTACTATATTTATTCTCCAAATAACAGGGATAATAAACACAAAATTCTGGATCTTGTTAATCCTTGAGAATGGGAAGTAGGAGATGTTGTCCAAGGTAAACATAGGTAATAGGAAAAAAAAAGGGTAATGTTTTAGACTTTAACTTATGGGGTTCAAAGATATTCATTTATTTTCTTTTACATTCTATATAAAAGTTACACATATTCTCTTGAATTTAATAAATATTTCATAATGGTTGTAAGAAATTGTATAAAAAAAGTGCAGAGGTATAAAATTTGACTGGATTACTCCTTAGTTCTCTGTTACAGAACTTTCTTTTCCTTTTATTGATGATAATAAAACATCTAACTCAAAAACACCAAAGAACTCAAAGTGATGTCTCCACTGGGAAAGCTTATGATTATGAAAAGAGACAGCACTTCACAAAATTCTGGCTGAAGACAAGTTATTGACAGAAAAAAATACACGGTCCCTACTCTACGGATTTTCTGTTCTTTTCCTTGGTTTTTGTGACACATTTCACACTTGTACTTTAACACAGTATTATTTCTAATAACCATTTGAAATGAAATTGTCTTTAAGCAAAAACAGAAGCATCCCCTTTAATTAATTCATAAGCTCGACTTGTTGAAATGAAACACTGATTCACAACAGAACAAAGGTGCTGTATAATCAGATCTAATCACAGAAATCTCTGAGGGATTTTGGAGACGATGTTTCTTTTATGAATCTTATGAACCATATATGTGTTTTAAAATTTATAAATGCACAATGTATCATTTTCTTTTACTAACAGGTATTTAATATATTTTAAGTTTGCCTACAAATTTTTATCCCTTCCACAGTACCTGGAGTTTCCAGAGTCAGCATTGAGAAATGGTTCAGAATACTTTCTTTGGACTTGGATACCATTTCTATTTGAGATTTAAAACATCAAAGTAATTATGACGCTAGTTACATATTTTTGTTTATGTTTTACTTTTAATAATTTAGGAGAAACTCTGAAAATAGTCAATATAAAAGTTGTTCTAACATGACTGTTTTTCCTCTACTTTCAGCCTACACTAAGACCCCTTCAAACAAACACAATACACATAATCATGACAGGTGAATTATCAATTCACTAACAGCTATTCTTCTAACCTTTTATTTAATGCAAACCCCTTTAAAATGCAGAAAGTAAAGAAAACACTCATAGCAATGCCTTCAACATTTAACCAGAGTTTAGGTCTTTAGATTCTCAGATTCTTAAGGCTTAATAGAGTGAACACAGCTGTGTTTTCAGGATATTAAATATCTTCAAATAATTTAAAATTATTTTATTCACATGTAGTTCAAGAAAATCAAATTTGTGTAATCAACCATTTAAGTCATTTCATAGTTGTTTTGTAATACCATGTTAAAAAATCTTTTGAGCAACTTTTAACCAAATTTATCCAGATTTCAAATTTATTTCTATAACTAAGTATTTAAATTGTGCTATAAGTCATATCAAATAAAATAACATTTTAATAAATTTGAAAATCAAAAAATAATTGATGGCAAAACAAGTACTCATCATAAATTTAGGGCCATTTTAAAAAAACCATTTTAGCAACATTTTTACCATAGTAAACATAAGAACAGTTTAAAATTATGTGAAAATAGACTTAAATAATATTGGAAATAAATGTTTCTTAATTAGCCAGTTCATTCTCTAATTATAGGACATACTGGAATACCTCATCAGTAGCCTCTGGACTTTTTTTTCTCATGAATAAGTCTACTTTCATCAATACTCATGAAATAACACTTTGCTTTAACTTGTGACATTTTTCTGGTCACATCTTAATAAACTAATTCTAGTAATTCTGTCTATTCTTATAGTTTGGATATGAGATGTCCCCTGAAGAGCTCATGTGGCAATGCAGGCATGTTCAGAGGTGAAAATAACTGAATTATGAGAGTTGTAATCCAATTTATAAACTGATCCATTTGATGGGTTAATAATTTGAATGGATTTCTGGGTGATAACTATAGATAGGTGGAATATAACTGGAGGATATAGGCCACAGGGAGCATGGCCTTGGACTATATCTTATCCCTGGCTCCTTATATCTCTTTCTGCTACTTGGCTGCATGAGCTGAGCAGCTTTCCTATGTCTCACCTTCGATCATGGTGTTTGACTTCACATCAAGCCCAGAGCAATAGAGTCAGGTGGCTATGGACTGAACCTCTGAAACCATGGGCCCAAATTAAACTTTTCATCTTCTAAGTTGTTTTTTTGTCACATATTTTGGGCACAGTGATGAAAAAACTGGCTAACACAGAAGTTAGTACTGAGAAGTACCAATGTGGTTCAGAAGCCTTTGGAACTGGTTTGTAGGAGGAGTGTGGAAAAGGTTTGGAAATGAAGACTAAAGAAGATTTTAAATGCTATAATCTGAGCCTAATGCATAATTCTGGTGTGAACTCAGATCAGAATGCTGATAGGCCCTGTATAGCAAAGACTGTGCTCATGAAGTTTCAGAGAAGAAGAAAGACTCTATTGTAAATTGGGACTAGAGGCCATTTGTGTTACATTCTGGCAAAGAAACTTGTCAACATTTTGTTTATGTCCTGAGACTTTAGATGAGGCTGAATTTAAAGATGGTGGACTAATTAATCTGTTGGAAGAAATTTTAAGACAGCACAGCATTCAGATGGTGTCATTGGCATTGCTTGTGGCTTTTAGCCAGATTTACTATGAGAATTCAAAGCAAAAAGTAGAGAAGAAAGATTAGGAAAGCTCGCAGTTGAAGAAGCAGCATATGTAAAATTAGGAACAAGAAAAGTGCAGTTGCTGAAGACATTATGGCCGCTAAAGAGAAACTATGTACTTTGTAGAGAAGAAAAATGCCTTAAGGATCAGGAAGATCACAGCTGAAGGTTCAAGGGTGAAAATTTCTTTGAGAGTACAAGGGCACAGAGCACACAGGGGTGCCTAGGAAGTTGATTCCCCAGCATTTGTTTCACCATACAGAGCTGTGCAGGCACTCAGAGGCTGCTACAACTATGGCCCAAAGGAGTCTAGCTACATGGCTGTAGACCTCATTTTCATTCATGTGGTGCTGGTTCTACAGGAATCGAGGATTCTAGAGTTGAGAGTTCATAGAGACTTCCACCAAGATTTCAAAGGTTGGCCTGAGAGGTCAGGCAGGTTCAGAATTCCTATTGGCAGTCCCTGAGAAGGCAATATGTAAAGTTTTGAGAATGAAGCCAAAGCTTGGAATGGACAATGCCAGTTACATGAACTGTTTGCCGAGGAAAGACATTGGCTGTTCACATAATCAGCCTAAGACACAGGTGATATGGACTGAAATGGGTAAGGGCATAGGGGTGGGGCTGCACAAGCCCTTTGAAGATCACATTGCCTCAGCATGTGCCTCAGTTGCTGGATATGGAACTACAGGATTTGTTTTCCTACCTGTTTTGGTGCCATCCCTTCCTTCTTTCAATGGCCATATTCTTCCCTTTGGAATGGGAATGTTTACTCTGGGCCATAATACATTGAATGTCACTAACTTGATTTTTATTTTTACAGGGACTCACAGATAATAATTTGTGTTGAGTCTCAGAACAGACTTTGGACTTTTGAACAAAGCTATAATTGTTTAGAATGTGAGGACTCTTGGAGATGGACTAAATGCATTTTGTATAGGAAGACAGACATGCATTTTGGGGGGGCTGGGGGATGAATGTTATGATCACCCAAAAGGTCACATGACAATGCAGACATTTTCAGAGATGAAATTATTAGATTATGATAGCTATAACCCAATTGAATTAACCCACTTTATAGATAAAATATTCAAATGTATTACTAGTGGTAACTATAGACTACCGGGGTATAACTGAAGGTAATGGGTCACTGGGGACATGCCACTGGGGAGTCTTTCTTTTTCCTGGCTCCTCAGCTCTTTTGCTCACTATTGCTTCCCCTATCCCTGGCCTCTCTCTTCCTCTCTCTCTCTCTTAGCTGTCATGAGCTGAGTATCATTCCTATGCCATTCACTTCTACCATGATCTTGTCTCTCATCTTAATCACAGAACAATGAAGTTGGCCAAACATGGAATGAACTTCTCAAACTGTGAGCTCAAAATAAACTTTTCCTCCTCTAATTTGTTCTTGTCCAGTATTTGGTTACAGCAATGAAAGAGATGACTACAACACTTCTCAAATAAGATAAGCAATTCACTTTGTTTTACTTTCATTTCATTTGTGGGCACTGGACTGTATCCACTTGGGGATGAAAGGGCATTTTGCTCACTAGTGACACCTGTGAGAAATTCCTAAAGAGCCAGGAATGTTTCTTCCTGTTTGGCAAATGTCTCTGCACTTTCATATGATTGACACAAGTGGACTTAAATTTGCTTGTTTAAGTCTCAATTATTTCTTGTCCTTTTGCCTTACAGTGCTTCAAATCTACTTTCATGTCCATCCTGTTTCTGACATCAGGACGAGTCCCCTTCCTAATCAGGAGAAATTCATATATACACTGGTCTGTGCTTTAGAAACTTGGCATAATATCAATCTTTATTTTGCTACCATTCTGTTTGCTGCTATTAAAGCAAAGTAAATAATTTTGTGCAGATTGTGCAATGAAGAACCATAGTTACAGATCAAAAAACAATATTCTTCCAGGACAAATACAAAGATTATGACAATACTTCAGGTACTCATCTTAGAAATCATCAAAGAACACTGGTGAACAAAAGAATAGAGTTTTGAATATAGTAGATCAGAGTTGTATTTGATAAAAAATCAGGTTGCATTTTTAGAAATGAAGCAATTTGTTTGGAATGTATATAAAACTTGCTGGAGGAAACTACTTCCAATTCAACATAATAGATAATGATGAATATTCAAGAAGCAGGAGATCAGAACAGAATGTTTCAGAATTAACCATTAAATATCAACTATAAATATGTTTACTGAAAAAGATATGCTTATGTAGCCATAAGTAAAATCAAGGATGTAATTAGTAAAACAGTGCCTCTCTAAACACATTTATTTACCACCTAGAATTTATTAAATATATGGAGAATTCAAATTGAATCAAGCAAGCAAAACCCATTTTCTTTCAGGAAACTTTCAACTTTACTGAGGGGAAAATGGTGTGTGTGTGTGTGTGTGTGTGTGTGTGTGTGTGTGTGTGTGTATACACTATTATAATTACACAGGAAACTGATAAGTGCCATAAAATAAATACAGAAAAAGTGCTATAAGAATTCAAGGGGAAAAAGAAAGAACTAATTACTCTTCTGACAGAGGTTAATATCAAGAATATATGAAGATCTCAAAAAAACAACACCAAAAAACTAAATAACTCAGTCAATAAATGGGCAAATGAACTAAACAGACATTTCTCAAAATAAGAAATACAAATGGATAGTAAATATATCAAAAATGTTTATATCTTTAGCAATCAGGGAAATGCAAATTGAGACTGCACTGAGATTTCATCACACCCCAGTTAGAATGGCAATCAATAAATACTGTTGAGAATGTGGGAAAAACAAATCCTAATACACTGTTAGTAGGATTGCAAATTAGAACAACCACTATGAAAATCAGTATAGAAGTTCTTCAAAAGACTAGGATTGGAACTACCATATATCCCTGCTATACCACTCCTTGGTATTAATCCCAAAGAATTAATGTCAGCATACTATAGTGATATAGTATATACCCATATGTATAGCAGTACAAGTCACAATTATAGAATCAGTCTAGATGGCCATCAAGAGATGAATGGATAAATAAATGCACACAGTGGAATTTTACTTAGCTATCATGCTATTTACAGGAAAATAAATAGAATTGGATATTAGCTAGATTCAGAAAGTCAAGGGTTGTATGTCTGATCTCATATAAGAAAGCTAGAATGGAAAAAGGAAAGAAAAGAGACCTCATGAATATATAAGACACACAAGAACCAGAAGAGGAAGGTAATCAGAGGAGAAAGGATGGGAGGGAAAGCAGAGCCTGGAAGAATAAAACAGACCAAATTATGCTTATGTATGTATGAATATTTTGAAACGAATCCCATTTTTATGTATAATGATAACACAACCAAGAAAACATTAAATGATGAATTAATAATAATAAAATTAATACAAATAAAAATTCAAAATTTTAAAGAAAAGAAGAAAAAGTAAAAACTGGTTCTGTTATGGGAAAGCTAGGTTTTTGTTTTGTTTTCCCTAAGCATTGAACAGGGTAGCAGAATCTTGGCATAGAAAAAGGCAGGAAAATCATCTATAAATGGGAGAAACATTTGGGAAAGATGCTGTAAGTAAAAGAAAAAAAAATAACTGAGAAAGTCCATTAAAAGCTGTTTAGTGTAATCTTGATAAATAATAATGGGGGTGCATAATTTAGAATGCTAGCCACAGGAAAAAGACAGAATGCAGTTAGTATTCTCAACAAGACTTCTCAAGTATTGAATTACACAAATATAGAAGTATAAAGATGAAAAGATATTTATGCCCTTTCTCACCAATTTACACATACACTTCTCTAAGAATCATAATACACTTTATACACAGATAATTAAAAAGATAGTGTACCTTCAACAAAATTATGGAATATTGGATTGAAAATTTTTAAGAAAAATTTGTAAAAAATTTAATTGTAGGTGCACTCCAAACAGGGAAACCTAGCAGCTCTGTTTCAGAGAAACTGAGAAATAAACTTAAGTTGAATATATATGCCCAGGAATGTCCTCCATAGAAGCACTACTCAATGTCATAAAGTTGCTAAGGGAAAGGAATAAGAAAGGAAATCACCTTAGAGGAACTTAGGGGATACTTATGTTTAGAAGATAAACAAGAAAGAAAGCCAATGAATTAATTCCCGGAGAAACCGAAAAGAATCAGAAAAAACAAAACAAAACAAAAAAAAAAAAACTCAAGGAAACATTTTTGTTTAAATTGCTTAATCTATAAATATGTATCAAATGACACTTCTGTGCCAAGCACTCTGCTAGGAAATATCTGCATTCCACAGCAACATATGACTGGAATCATCCAGAAACATTTCCTGGGAGAGTATTCAAGAAAGAATGTGACATACAGTAAAGAGGTATGACAAGTGGGAAGTTGGGGTGAGGGCAAGAGAGAAGAAGGGCATTAATGGAGACATTCCAGATTGAAAAAATGTTATGTGAGAAAACCAAGAGCGTGACAAAATTGATAAATGGAAAGAGATTCCCTTTGAAAGGATAAGATTGTTCAGGCCCTTAGGGACCCTATTAAGAATTTTGGTCTTTGGGTAAAGGAAAAGTGTTCCAGTCACAGGCACTGGACTGGATGATAGGCTGGGTGTGGGTGGGAGGTGAACTGCGGTGTCATCATCACCTACTTTAAAAGTACCTCCCTGATGACAGTGTGAGGAATAGAAGGCGAATTCAATGAGATGGAAAACCGGAAAATCATGCTAGCAGAGAATATAGATGGTGGCAGCCAGGAATTTAAGATGAACTGGAACAGTTCACTAGATTTGGTGGCAAGGAATAATTGTGATTCAGGGCTAAATTACAACCATTATGATATATTTAATCTCACAATATGTTAAAAGATAAAAAAAAGTAAAAGTCAATACATATATGAACTAGAAGCGTTTAAAGAAAAATGCTTATTAGCACAAATATATAAAGAAGAAATTACTCTTTTGCTTGTCATAAGTTCCAAAACCCCATCAATGCTTGAATTTGAAGAAAGAAGACATTATTGGAAAGTAAGAATCAATTTATAGTAAGTATAAAAATGTGGGTCCTTTGAAATGTGTTGATGAGACATACCTTATGCTTAATATTTGTCTCAGAAGTTTAAAAAATAGTATGGTCTATGTTAAAATCATATACTTAACAGAAATGCCAAAGAAACTTGAGAAATGATTAAAAATAATTCACTATGAATTTTAATGAACACAGTTAATGTACCATTTGTATTCTTTTAAATAATTCTACACCAAGCTTTGGTACTTTAGTGTGTGTTAATCATATTTTCCTTTCAGAGACAACTAAAGAGTCTGTGGTCATGTTTTAAATATTTTTCACCCTGTACGGAACATTTTAAATGTCTTTGGAGACACATCTTTGTCACATTTATACAACTCTAGTAGCACTTTCTCCAACTTTAAATTTATCTTCATTTTTAAAGTCTCCATTAAAATATAAACCATCAAGCTGGACACAGTGGTAACACACCTGTAATCCCAGCATTTTGGGAGGCTAAGGAAGGAAGATCCCAAGTTCAAAACCACCTACAGCAACTTAGCAAGACCCTATCTCAAAATAAGAAATAAAAATGGCTAGGGACATGGGTTGGTGGTTAAGCACCTCTGAGTTCAACCCCTGATATAAAACAAAACAAAACAAAAAAAAACCCATCAAGTGAAATTATCAAAATTAAAACACAACTCTAATCTTAAATATAACCCACAGCTGAAACCTGAACTCTAAATTGTTCTGCAATTTAGAATAAAAAGGTCTAAATAAAAAGGTAGGTAATTAAATGTTTACTCAGCACAGTGACAAAATTCAGTAGCTGCAAAACTATTATTATATCTACTTTGTTTGTTATTTTAATGCTTAAAAATATGAGCTGGAGTTGTGGCTCAGCGGTAGAGCACTTGCCTGGCATGTGTAAGGCCCTGGGTTCAATCCTCAGCACCACATAAAAATAAATAAATAAAATAAAATAAAAGATCCATTGACAACTAAAACATTTAAAAAATATATTTATTTGGCCTCCAAAATGGTCATGAAAACAACATATTAATGTTAATTTCATTCTTAGGTATTTTAGAATTTTATATTTTTAAATAAGCAACAATGGGTTATCATATGTTATGTTAATGTGTTAACATATGTTAACATATGTTAACATGTTACATTATGAAAATGTGCCATAACATTTTTCTCTGGCACTGGATGAAATCCTTACTTTCCAAAGTAAATCTTTTCTGTAAATATCACATAACATAAATTGATTGTAAACTGTCTTCACATGTGCAAATTAGAGATACTTGTTCCTCTAAAGGACTTTTCCATCTCTACAAAATGTCCTAATACACATGTGCTCTGTTTAATGAGAACACTCCTCCATCAAGGAGGCTTCATGTGCTTATGCTAGGTGTCAGACACTGTTCTAGGCACTAGGAATACGAAAAGAACTGAAACCAATGGGGAATCACATTCTTTTTTGGGGAGTGGGATACCGGGAATTGAACTTAGGACACTTGACCACTAAGGTACATCCCCAGCCCTATTTTATATTTTATTTAGAGACAGGGTCTCACTGAGTTGCTTAGCATATCGCCTTTGCTGAGGTTGGCTTTGAACTCATGATCCTTTTGACTAAGCCTCCCCAGCCTCTGGGATTATAGGCATGTGCCACCACACCTGGCAGATCACATTCTTAGTGTGCATTTATTTCAGACTTACACATATTTAAGTAGCCAATTGCTTTCTGTGTCCTGGACTGTATTTTTAAGATTCAGCATGCCTAAAAATTTACTATTGTAGCAATTACTATTTTCTGTACATCATTATATTTTTAAATATGCCTTAATTTACTAAGTAATAGGGTGGAAAAGATATTATTAAATTATTTCATTTAAATGCTGTCATTGTACTCAATCTTAGAGAAAGTTGTCTTTCAAGTTTATCTGTGTTTTGGTACTAATTTATTTGTGCTGTTTTTATTTGCAAAACTAGAGTTTTAAATTGTGATATAGTGTAAAATTTTTGTTATTTTTGTTGCTTGTGCTCTTGACAACCTTACACATCACTGCATGATTCATATTTACTTCCAGGGAATCTTACAGTTTTAAATCACACATTAAGATCCATTTTGAGTTAAAATTTTTGTATGGTGAGATATGGCTCCAACATTTTATATATATATATATATATACATATATATATATATATATATATATATAAAATATATATACATATATATGTGTGTGTGTGTTTGTGTGTGTGTGTGTTTAAAAATTTAGTTTCACATCTCCAAATTTGTTTTACATTTTCAAAAAAATTTTTTTTGTCCATTGTATTTCCATAGGAATTCTGGGTTCAGCATGTCAATCTCTGAAAGACACAATGAAATTTCGCAATGAAATCCCAGGTTGGATTTGCAATGAAAATGTCATTTTAATAACACTAATATTCTACTACATTAACAGGTGAGGTCTTTTGCAGTTATTTAAATCTTTTCAAATATCTTTCAACAATGTTTTTTAGTCTTGTTGAATATATTCATAGGAATTTTTATTCTATTGATGTTATTATAAATGGAAGTTTTCTTAATTTTTGGAACATTCATCACTTTTTTGTTTTATAAAAGAAATACAAATGTTTTATATATCAACCTAGTTTTCTGCAAACCTGTTAGAATCTTAATCGGTTCTAATAGCACTTTTATTAGATTCTTTGAATTTTCTACATATAAGATCTTATCATCTACAAACAGAATTATTTCTCTTTCCATTTTTCCCCCCTCTATAATCTGGGTATCCTTATTTTCTTGTGTAATTGCCCACCACATAGCATTCAGTGTAATGTGTAATAAAAATGATCAAAGTTGACCTCCTTATCTTATTCCTGATCTGAAGGAGAAAGCAGTCAGTCTTTCATCACTGAATACAATATTAGTTGTGGGTTTTTCATAGATGCCCTTTCTCAGGGTTAGGATGTTCCTTTCTGGTGTTTGAGTTTTGTTTTGTTTTTTAATAATAAAAAGATACTAGATTTTGTCAGATACTTTCCTTGATTAGACTGAGAATCTGATAGGGTTTCTGTCTCTCATTTAGTTAGTACAGTGCATTTCATTAATTTATCTATAGCTATCAAGTTAAAATTGCTTTTTTGGGATATCCTTCTCTATAATAGTATATAATTCTAGCCCAATGCTAGATTTAACTTGTAGTATTTTGCTGAATATGAATATTTCTATCTGTATTCATAAGGGATGTTTATCTGGAACTTCCTTTTGTTACCTTTTCATGGTTTGGCATCAAAATCACACTGGCTTTGTAAAATGGATCAGGAATTACTCTCCAAATCTTTGGAAAATTCATTCACACTTGAAATTGATTCTTTAATTTTATGTTTTTAATGTTTTTAGAATACTCCAATAAAGATACCTGTATGTGGGATATCTTCATAGGAAGTTTTAATAATCAGTTTTATCTGTATTTATCATAACTTTTTATTCAGGTATTCTATTTCTTCTTCAGTTGTTTTGTTAGTTAATTGGTGGCTATACAGTTTCTCATGACATTCCTTCCTAATATTTGATATTATTTTAAGGTCAGTAGTAATATTCCCACTTTTGTTCCTGATTACATTAATTTTGACTCTGTTTCTTAATGAGTCTGATTAAATATTTACCAATTTTGCTGATCTTTACGATTAAACAACTTTTGATTTTGGTGATTTTTAAATTTTTAAAACTTTATTCTTATTTCCTTTATTTTGGTTCTAACATTATTTCCTCTCTTTTGCTTGCTTTGATTTTAGTTTGTCCCTTTTTCCCTCTAGTTTCATAACATGGATGTTTAGTTTAATAATTTGAATCATTTATATTTGTAAATATAGGTACATATTGTGATCGCAGAAGGGCACTTCTTGATTGTCAATGCTGTTCTATTAAATCCTGTTCCCAAATTCTGTTTTTGTTTTGTCTTATTTTTAAAATTATGTAGCCATCAATCAGTGTCCTCATACTTGTGTACAATGACATGTCCATTATCTGCTAATATGGCCTGCTTTTCATCCTGAACAGAACTTCTGACCCACTGCAGCTGAAGAGGGCATGGGACCCACTTTTCTTATAGTAACACCCCTATTCTGTAAGTGTGGATCACAGCTGACTCTGAGGAAAGGCTATGACATGCATGAAACTGGACTCCTTCAGGAGCAATCAGAGCAGAATACGTGGCTGACTTGAGAGCATTCAAATCAGGCTCACCAATGCAAAGCTGAACCTTCACTGACATATGGTGCTTAAACAGTGGCTAGCCACATATGCTTCAAATAGTAAATTAGGATCCACTTCAGCCATGCTGGGACGTCTGACTTATATAAAAGTGAGACAATAAATGTATGTTGTTTTAAGCCACTACATTTCTGATGACTTGTTATGCAGTAATGGAAAACTAATATATCCCAAAATAAACACCCACTGGCTTTATCACTAATTACTCATTTAATAATCTTAGAATGACAGTTTTATTACTATCTCACCAGTATGATTACTGCAAACAATTATTTTTTAATTATATGTTATCTTCCTTATCTTCACATTTTGGGATCCTTCAGCTGAAGTTTATCTTCCTGTAATGCAAGCTAAGGAGTGTACAGGAATCTGTATTATCCTACCATGTTAGCCTTTCTGAATTGAGGACCAGAAACTGGTAAAATGGGCCAACACTTATAGTGCCAGCTATAATTATACGTAGCATATAGCCCTGTCTCTGACTTCAGTTCTGCATTTTCCATCAGCCTCCTTAAGTTCTTGTAACTAACATATCCAGTAAATGCAGTAAAAGACAGGCCAACCAGTTCTTGAACTATTCCATTTTTACTTATGTACCCCATTTTGCTTATTGGCGCTTAATATTTATTGAACTGTATTATTAGATATTTGTTTTGAGTTTTTATCCTGCAAAAAGATTCCTTTTGGACTTACTGATGGTCTACATTGCTTCTCTCATTTTTATTAGGTTGATATATTTTCCAGCTCTCACTTTATTTATACTAACATTATTTAATATTTTCTTAACATGAATATCATTTTCAAATTTTTGTATTTTAAGATAGGTGCTCATGGCTAAATATGTCCACCTAGCTTTATGACACCTTCTTAGTCACCATATGTTACAATATGCTTTTTTCCTTCTTTTAGAACTGCCATTAGAAATAAACTAAATATTTTCATTATATCCTCCAGGACTCTAAAACACTTCATCATAGATTTAACTTTTCATTTCTCTGGTCTTCATCCTCCAAGATTATTTCAGACTATACAGTTAATTACATTTGTTCAAATACGTAAATTTTGCGGTTTAACATATTCCCACTAATTTTCTCTACTTTTAAAACTATGCTTTTTATTATATAATTTTGATTTTAAATTATTCAATGAGAGTTTGTGTGGGGGGGATTAGGGGTTGTGGGGAGAATCAGCAAGAGAGAAAAATTGAGAGAAAATGAGACTGGAACCTGGATTTTGTGAATTTCTTAGACAGTAGTGTATTTGTGTGTGTTTAACCTCGTGTTAAAGCCCGAATGCTTATGTGCTCCCCAAATTTCCATGTTGAAAATTAACACCCAAAGCATCTTACCATACATTTGTACATATAGCATCATTACAATGGTATTTTTTCTTTCTTTTCCAGTAAAATGACTTAACAAATATTGCTAAGAAAATTTGCATCACACCTGTTTTACA
The DNA here is from genome assembly GCF_047511675.1 of Marmota flaviventris. NCBI lineage: Eukaryota > Metazoa > Chordata > Mammalia > Rodentia > Sciuridae > Marmota > Marmota flaviventris. Next base: position 95,815,605 of record NC_092503.1, on the reverse strand, counting down.
AAACTCCTATTTTCCAGTTTTATAATTTACTCTGAGCATATAGTACCTTGACATATTTTATAAACATAACATGCTCCAATCATGAAATCCAAGTGGTTGAGAAGTTTTAAAATGTCTGACTATGTTTTACAACTCTATGATCAATACCATAAAGTAACAGACAACTAATAGATGTCATTATAAAAATAGTGTGTGTGTGTGTGTGTGTGTGTTTTACTTTATCAAGGTCCACACAAATTTATCAGAGACACAAAGCTTTACCAACAAGTATGTTTTTATTATTAAATGTGTAAATTAGTTTTCATCAAATTATCAAATTTTATAATTAATATTTTCATCTTTAGATAGAAGAATTTTATGATTATTTTCCTCCAAACAAAGGAGAAATTGCTCATTATTTGACTTCTAAAAGTAAAGCATTCAAATTTGTAATTTATTTCATATTAGAGAAACTGAGAAAAAAACTACTATGTGATCACTCATACACGATAAAAGTCATGACAGAAACTGAAAAAAATTTACTAAATTCATGCAAGTGTGCATGAAATGTAATAATTATTCTATACCTAAGATCTAATATTCTGAAGAAAATTACACCACAGAAAGCACATTTAAGGTACTTTGTGTTCAACTTCCGTGGAGTTAAAAGGTTTTAAAGTGCTTTGATGCAAAATGGCAAATGACATGTTTTAGAGACAATCAATAATTCTGCATTTGCTACTGAAAGGGACCATTTGTGTGTGTGTGTGTGTGTGTGTGTGTGTGTGATTGTTGGGAGACTTGCTCTGAGAGAAAAAGCCATCTATATTTTTAAACAATTTCTTCAAAAAATCTTTATCATATATTGTACTTTATAGTTAAACTGCCTTCCCAACTGACTGGCAAATGATAATGTGGCAAATCCTACTAGAATTATCTAGGGCAGTATCTCTGAAAAAAAATTGCTTTAAATCATGAACTAATCACAAATAACAACTCAGAATTATTCATAACTGCCTGGCTACTGAATAAATAAGTCTTGGGTTTTTTTGTGTAAAGAAATGTATTTCCAGGTTTTTAATGTAATGCTATGGTTATTTGTCTATTTTAAGTAGAAAGTGCTTTTTCTTTTCCTTTTCTTTTAAAGAGAGAGAGAGAGAGAGAGAGAGAGAGAGAGAGAGAGAGAATTTTTTAATATTTATTTTTTAGTTTTTGGTGGGCACCAACATCTTTATTTTATTTTTTTAATGTGGTGTTTAGGATCGAACCCAGCACCTCGCGCATGCCAGGTGAGCGTGCTACCACTTGAGCCACATTTCCAGCCCAGAAAGTGCTTTTTTCATGAAATTGATTAACTTTATTATGTAAATAATAGTGTAGCAAATCCATAGGCATATGTATCAAATAATTTTAGTATTTTTGTAAAATACTACAAGAATGGGTTTATTTCAATGAAGAATTACCAGAACATGCTTTAGAAATAATGTAGGCATCTAGCTACCATCTAGCTACCCATCTAGCTCTTTTGTGTAATCTGGGATCATATTAGAATTTATTGGAAAAAAAAAACTATAAGCATATTTTACATTTTCTGCTTCAGAAGATTCTTAGATACACTTAATATTCTATGCACAATTATAGAAAAACAATATACAAGAGTACAGGATTTTAATGGTACTGGATTTAGTTGTTGAATTTCAAACAATCAAATAAACAAAAAGAACTTCTCTGAAAAAGTGAAAATTTAATCCAATAAATTTTATCCAAATAAATGTTCACATTTACTTCATTGGATGAAGATCTGAAAATACAGAAGTAGTCATGAACATAATATCTAATTCAGTTTTACAAATACTTTCTGTACCGTTAACATATATTCAAAAAAGAACAATAGAGGGATAGATAACCCAAGTTTAAACATTACCAAAATCGAAGTCTCAGGAAAATGCATTCACTTAAACACTTATAACAGTCTTAAATTTATAATGGGAACTTTAGAAATGAAATCATATGATAAATACATTAAAAATTAGTGCCCATAGATATGCAAGCATGGAGGTGCCACAGAGTTTCTGGGTTGGCAGCCCATTGGACTATGAGCTTTCTTGTGGTCAAATCTAAATGAAAGATGATGCATTATAAAATTTACAACATTTCCTGATGGAAAAATGCATATTTATAAATAAGTTTAAAATTAAATATACTTATAAAATATGTAAAATATGTGAAATAAAATTCTAGTGGCTCTAAGAAGAGATACTCAACTATGTGGAATAATACATTTGGAAACATGTTTCATCAGGCAGCATTCATCAAGGTAAACCAAAAACATAATAACCTATACTTATTAAATGTTTGTGATGTGCCAAGAAACACACTGTTTTATATTTATGATCTTGTTTACTTCTGAAGCTGTTTTACTCAGCTTTTTCACCATTTTCTGACCAAAAGACCTGACACGAACAATTTTAAACAAGAAAAAGGTTTTTGGTGCTCATATTTTCAGATGTTTCAATCCATAGATGACCAAATCCCAGGCTCTGGAACCAAGGTGAGGCAGAACATTATGGCTAAAGGTGGGCTGGAGGGAAGCAGCTCAGGACAAGATGATCAGGAAGCAGACAGAGAGCTTCCCTGACTGGGGCAAAATATATAACCCAAAGGCACATTCCAAATAAACCACCTCCTCCAGTCACATCTTATATGCCACCCAGTTAATCCATTCAAGTGGATTAATGCACTGATCAGGTTAACACACTTATCATTCAATCATTTCACTTCTAAACTTTCTACATTTTTTCACATAGGGCTTTTCTTGGATACACCTTATATCTAAACTTGCATATAAACCACAACATGAGCCAAGCCTCAGAGGGAAGTACTATTTTTGTTAAAATGAAAATGTTAAATAATATGCTGAAGTTTTGATGGAATTCATATGAAAGAACAGGTCAAAGAGAGTTACTCTATTTGGCATGAGAATTCAGAAAAATATTATCTCTTTATTAAGGGGATACTTTTTTGACATATCTTATAAATGCATTAGTGAACAGAACAATCTTCGAATGTAGCCTGAAAAATATTTTTTTTCTTTTTGATGATAGTCATTCTAACTGAGGTGAGTTGATATCTCACTATGGATTTAATCTGCATTTTTCTGACATCAGTGAAATAGAACATTTTATTAATATACTTGCTGACCATTTGATGCCTTCTTCTTCCAAGTGTTTACTTGGTTTTTTAATCTATTTTTGTATTGAATTTTTTATTTTGTTCTGGTGATCAGCTTTTTTAGTTCCTTATATATTCCGCATATAAGTGCCTTGTCAGATGACTGGCTTACAAATATTTTATCCCATTCTTTAGGTTGTCACTTAATTCTATTGATTATTTCCTTTGTGGTGCAAAAGCTTCCTGATTTGATATAATCCCATCTATTTATTTTTACTTTTGTAGCCTATCCTGTTGATGTGCTATCTTAAAAAAGCATTTCCTACACCAATGTCTTAAAGTATTTCCCCTGTGTCTTTTTGTACTCATTCATAGTTTCAGGTTGAACATTTAGGTCTTTGATACATAAATGTTGTTTTCTGTATATAATGAGAGGAAGGGATCTAATTCCACTCTTTTCCATATGCATATACAATTTGCCAGCAATGTTTAGTGAGAAGACTCTTCCCACTGTAGGTTCTTTGTAATTTTTTTTTAATATATATCAGTTGTCTGTATCAGCATAGATTAATTTCTGGGTTCTCTATTCTCAAAAATTGGTCTATGTGTTTACTTTTTGTATCATTCTGTTTTACATACTGTGGCTTTGTAATATGTTTTGAACTCAGATATTGTGATGTCTTCAGCATTGTTTTGTTTATTTATTTTTATTTTTTTCCTCATTATTATTAAACTACCCTTGGTATTTTGTAATTTTGTATGACTTTTAGGATTGCTTTTCCTATTTCTGGATAGGAAGTTGTTGTAGGTCTTTTGATGGGAATACATTGACTTTACAGATTGCTTTGGGTAATTTGGTCATTTTAACAATATAGATTCTTCCAACCCATGAACTTGAGATATCTTTCTGTTTTTTTAGTTCTCTACCATTTCTTTCATCATTATTTTATAATCATCATTGTAGAGACCTCTCATTTCCTTGGTTATATTTATTCCTAAATTCTGGTAAGGATGCAAAGAAAAGGAAACTCTTATATAGTGTTGGCAGGAATGTAAATTAGTTTAGCCATTATGGAAAACAATACAGGGATTCCTCAACAAACTAAAAATAGAACCATGTCACACTTATACAGAAGTGTGCTGACAAATCCAGGATAATAGAGTTTCCTAGATATAAATAGGATCTTAAATTAATTTATATCTAGTTGGAGAGCTTTGAAAAGGTGGTATGGTCGGAATGTTTGTGGCCCTCCAAAATTCACGTGGAAACTTAATCTCCAATGAAATTATAAGAAAAGGTAGGGCACTTGCAAAAACAATTCAATCATAAAGCCCTCACTAGTGTAATTAGTGACCTTATAAACATAACTCCAGAAAACTGCTGGCCTTCCATCCCTCCCACCTCATGAGAACAAGGAAAGCACCATCTATGAGAAACAGACCCTGACCAGATTCCAAATCTGCTGGCACCTTGGCCTAGGACTTTCCACCTTCCAGGACTGTGGGATATAGATTTAATGGATAAAATGTTCTCCTAGCATTGCCCGTTTGACAAGAGTACTCTTTCTATATATTGAAATTGTACATAAACAGAGATTACATTTGAATTTCTGAAAAAAAATATAGTATTAAAGAGAGATTTTGGAGAACATAATGCGCTTAAGTTATTTAATTGAAACAAGGGAAAACTACAACTGAGTAAGATAGAAGGATACAGTCGGTACTGTTAAAGAAGATCAAGGAAGAAAGGGATATTTCTAAATGAGCCAAATATATTAAATGAAACTTGTTTCCAGAAGTTATTCAAACTACTTAATAGAACATATTTCCATATAAATATTCTCATTATTTTTTTAAGAAATAAATTTTATTTTATTTTTTTAAAATTTTTATTGTTGGTTGTTCAAAACATTACATAGTTCTTGATATATCATATTTCACACTTTGATTCAAGTGGGTTATGAACTCCCATTTTTACCCCGTATACAGACTGCAGAATCACATCAGTTACACATCCATTGATTTACATATTGCCATACTAGTGTCTGTTGTATTCTGCTGAAAAAAAATAAAATAAAAATAAAAGTGCCCTTGTGTAAGAGGAAATTTAGAAAGTCTCATCCCATAAGACCTCACACTTTCACTTCTGATTGGTCCTAGGCCCACTGAAGTCTGGGTAAGGTTAAAAGAGGGTCAGAGCACAGAGGCCATCTGCAAAGACTGGGAGAGGTGTTTTTGTTTGTCTGTTTAGCTTCTGACATTCAAGATCTGTCAATCACTAGCTGATCACAAGCCAAGGAACAGAAATTTAAGGAACCACATTTGAAAAGAAATATAATCTATGAAAAAAAACAAGTAGGAAAAGTCACTAAACAAACAAATTAGTATAACCTCCAACAACAACATCAATAAAAAGCCCAGAAAAACCTGCAGCAGGGTCTAAAAGACAATGATTTACATGGTTTAAAAGACAAATGCTTTAAAAAATAATGATAAATATGTTATTGGGCACATAAAGATGTAATCTGTAACAACATGGGGGGGGGGACAAAGTTTTATAATTTTTGTATACTGTTGAAGTCAGTATTGGTTCAAACTGGACTGCAATAAATTTAAGACACTTTATATAAATACCCATAACAACCACAAAGAAGATATCTAAAAAAAATGCAAAAAAAATGAGAAGGGAATCAAAACAACTCTTTCTTTCCACACACAAGTACACACAGGGTGGGGCAGTAATGGAGGAAATGAGGGATTGAAAAGGGGCAAGAGGATTAAAGAGGCATAAGACAAATACAAAATTGTAGAAGGAAGTCTTTCCAATCGGTAATACATAAATGTAAATCAATTAAAATCTCCAAAAAAAAAAAATATTCTCATTACAAGTACCATAACACTACACAAATTGTTCCTTTGTTTTTAATTTGTCTTTTATTATTTTCAGTAACTGTGAGGGATTTATTAAGATTTCAATATTCATATATTTTCATGTACTTTTGGGGAGAAGATAAAAGAAAAAAATATGCATATTTAAAGTTACTCTTTTTCTTTTTATCTCCGGTGGTTTAGTTTCAAGTATCGAGCACAAGCATAATCTCAAAAATAAACAGAAAATACTGTAGCTTTTATTGGAAATAATTCAAGAAATTAATTGAAATACTGCAATAAATCACATAGGGTATTCGTCTGAGAATTTAGAATGAAGAAAACAATTGTTCCACCAATGGGAATTGATAATTCATCATTAAAACAGCTACTTCAAGAATAGACTGAGCCAAGATTTGACTCATCTCTTAAAGAGGGATTTCAGGACTAGAGCTGGATTACTGCCCAGTCATCTGATTTCCAGACTAAGAATAATTAATAAGCAAAAGTTATTAAAAGTTATTAAAATCCATTTTCAGACCAAATTTAGTGAGAATGTGCATGTGTGTTAATAATTCAAGTTTACTGCACATAACAGAACACTCAAGGTATATTTTGGATAAAGTTCTTCCTCTTTACTCTATACTAGGTTTTTCCTTTTAAGAGAAATATTTCATATTCTTTCACCATCACATTAGCCTTCCCACATAGGAATGGTACAGGATAGATACAGGATCTAATTCCTGTCAATCAGGGTCCTTACTTGGAATATTTTAAAGTAGAGGTGAATGTAAGAGCCTACCCTTTAATAAATGTGTTAAATATGAAAGACAAGGCCATGTTGGGAAGCTAATATAGAATGGAAAAAAATGAAACTGAAATTCAAAGGAAAATAGAAACTAGAGATGAAGAATGAGATCTCATGTAGGTTAAGTCCTGTTTACTAGTTGTTCCTGAGTTGGATTCCTCTATGTGAGAGAACTGCATATTAAAACTGTCCTCCAAATATGACAGACAGCCTCAGAATCCACCTAATTCCCTTTATGATTAAGCTAGCCAAAGTCTCTGTCACTTTCAATCAGAAGAATGCTGACAAATGCAGATTCAGTAGTAAACTAGTTATTATATAGACTCTTGTATGTTGCAGGCTTGTGACAAGCTGTCTACCTCCAATCATCTATCATCATGTTAACTGTTTGCCAAATTTATTATTGTCTCATTAGAAGCAATCAGGAAAATAATAATCAATATCAAGAAAGACAAAATAAATCTAATTACAGACCAAATACCATAGCAAATAGAATGCATTTCTAATTTTCATGTTAGAGAATGATACAAACAATATTTTGTTAATTGTTTCTTGCATTCCTCTAATAAACACAGATGTTTGTGTGATCTGAAGAGATAGTATATTGGGGACAGCAAAGACTTCCTGTCTACCTTTGGTATATATTTGTATAATGAATGGCTGAAGGAAGGCAGAATATCATGTAAAGAGGAAAAAGATGGTTTAAGTCCTGTTCTTGCTCACCTTCACTGAATGGCTTTTAGATTCTACTGAAAAAAAAAAAAAAAGTCAAAAAGACAGGCATGGTATGGTGAACTCCTATAATCTCAGTAGCTCTGGAGGCTGAAGCAGGAGGATCATGAGTTCAAAACCAGCCTCAGCAACTGAGCAAGACCCTAAACAACTTAGCAAGACCCTGTCTCTAAATAAAGTAAAAAGTGCTAGGAATGTGGCTCAGTGGTTAAGTACCCCTGAGTTCAATCCCCACTACAAAAAAGAAAATAAATAAATAAATAAATAATGAAAAGGTTTTGGAGATTCAACATTGTCCAATGATGCTGGGGAGCCTTGGTGATATACACCTAGAAAATTAGGGACCGACACATTCCCTATTCCTTGGTGAAATAAAGAAGAGCTCAAAAAGGGACTAAGGAGAAATGTTCACAACATACTTATAGCCAGGAGTCTGCCCTATTTAGATCAGCATTTCCCCAAAGAAACAATGGGTAGCAAGGAAAGTCTACTGATCTGAACTTGGTAGTCTGATTCTGAAAATATGAAAGATGTTTATGTGGCTATTTCTATGACATAATTAAAATGACAAAAAGTAGAAGTAGGAGTATTTATTTAAAGGTTTCTCTGGAATCAACATAATTATTCTGAATTAATAACAAAGACTAAAGAAAAGTACATGGAATTATTCATGTTGCATTATTAAAGATGAAAAATATGTTTTCTGTAAATAGTCTTAATGAAGTATTGTGTAGATTGATAATCATAGTTTCTCACATTTTTCAAAATACGCTTCAGCTGAGAAGAGTACTCCTATTAAGTAGTTCATTAAATTTATTTCACCCATTACAGAAAAATGATTTTCATGATAAATTAAATTACAAATGTTTTCCTTTTCCTTCAAGAGAGATAAGTGATTTAGTAAAATCTGAATTCATATATATATATATATATATATATATATATATATATATATATATGTAAATGAACACAAGTGTCTATAAAAATCACTACAACAAAACAGTTAAATATGTACAGGTGACGCTCAAACACTGAATGATAAAATGGCATACAATTTTCTACATATTAAGTTTCTTAGAAATTAAAATTTAAATATTACTCAATACTCTAGAAGTCTAAAGAATTATTGTTTATTGCATACTAAGTCTAATCTTAAAGGCCCATTGTGTTTGAAATATGAACAATATTAAGATACATAAAGAATAGTCACAGCATTTATTACAGACACAAAAGACAGTAAGATTTGTGAGACCAAGCTGTGTTCAGGCCACATTAGATGAAACTCTGAATTAAAGCAATGGAGAATACATATAGAAAAAAAGGTACAGATCAATAAGTGAATCAGCCAAAACATATAGAGTGGGAATATAAAAAGCATAGTATAGAAAGATGAAAATCACCAAACTATGGGGGTATGGTGGGGGATAAGCAGAAGAAATATTATCAAAGGGAAATGAAAAAGACTAGGGTTAAAGAAAGAAAACGAGTTAAAAAGTAAAAAGAAAAACTCAAGGACAAAACATACTACAAAAAAATCCAGGCACTTTATATTTAATACACAGTTAAAAGTACTGAACCTATAGAAGTAAAGGGTTTACTGTTCAAGTGACATAAAATTTTTTGTTAATACCAACTAAAAGATGTGTAGAAAGCAAGGTCATAAAGCTTAGTGCTAAAGAAATCAGAGGAGAAACTGAGCACTGTATTGCTAGCAGAATGCTGAGGGACAGAGATCTGTAGCAATGTACTGGGAATATATTGAAAATGAGAGGGTCAAGGGTTTAGGGTTAACTGTAAGATTCCAGAGCCACAGCATGTATACTAGAAATTGAAAATGCATGCAAGAGAGACATTGAAAGGGAAGAATGGACACAGCCACATCAATGTTTATAGCAGCTCAATTCACAATAGTGAAACTTGGAAGCAACCTAGATGCCTTCAATAGATGAATGGATAAAGAAACTGTGATACATATACACAATAGAATATTACTCAGCCTTAAAGAAAAATGAAATTATGGCATTTGCAGGTAAATAGATGAAGTTGGTGAATATCATGCTAAGTGAAGTAAGCCAATCCCCCCAAAAATAAAGGCCAAATGTTCTCTCTGATAAGTGGATGCTGATCCATAATGGAAACAGGAGACATGGAAAGAATGGAAGAACTTTGGACTGGGCAAAGGATGGGGGAGGGGAGTTGGTATAAGTGGGGTATACGATGGTGAAATGAGACAGACATTATTATCGTATATGGGTATGATTGCTCGAATGGTGTGACTCTGTATCTTGTACAACCAGTTAAATCATAAGTTTTGCTCCATTGTGTACAATGAGTTGAAATGCATTCTGTTGTCATGTACAACTAATTAGAACAAATAATTTGCTTGAATAGGTCAGGGTCTGAACTGGGGAAAGGAGGTAATATCTGAGGGAGCTGACTTTTCTTTGGACTTAGTGAAAAATGTCACCTGCTAATAATTGAGTGGCTCAAGGCTTTTTAATAGTGGTGATTTAGAATTCACAATGAAGAATCTGAAAGAATACCAAGAGGAAATAAATAAAAGAATTAGCAATGCACACTAAAAACTCTACTTTTGATGTCTGAAGGAGTTTGAAATTATGTCTCTAATTGTGTCTGTTATGCCATGTGTCGATTTTCAGTGATGCTTGATAGATTTATATAAGAATAAAGAAGCATAAAAAAATTAGCTTAAAATACAATAGAACTTTGACAGGAACTGTTCAGGAAAAGGAAAAGAGGACTGGGGAAATGACAGCATTATTGAATGTTTCAAAGTGACAGATTAATCCTGGGATTCTGACAGAATCCGAGAGGATTCAGAGGCTTGAAAAACAGGAAGGGGAGGGAGACTTGAAGATTTGGTATAGCTGAAGAAAAGAGTTAATTAGTAAAATGGTGGGATATCTAAAATTCTAGACAGTATGTCGTGGAAAATTTAAAAATTTGGTCTTTTCATAAAAAAAAAAAAATCAGAGATTTGGGAAAAGGTGGAGTCCAAGGTGACTGCAGAGTATTGAAGTCTTGAGTACTGTAGTAAATATGAACTGAGCAAGCAGACTGCAAAACAGAAACATTAGGATACACCACAACAGAACTATGTGATAAGAATTCTCCATGAGCCCAAAGCAGAAGTGATAGTGACCAGTGTGTTAGCTTCAGCTCAGAATGAATGACAGAAGCCCGGGGTGTCTGACAAACCTGAGAATAAGAGAATCCCATAAATATATAAACAAATAAATAAATATACTGGGCCAATCTGAAATTAGCATGTGGACATGAGAGGAGAGTCATGTCAAAACAAGCAAACAAACAACAATAACAACAAAATACTAAGGAACCAAACTGGGCAACTGGGCACAGTGGCATGTATCTATAGTCCCAGCTACTGGAAGGCTGAATCAGGATGATCCTGAGTCCAGGAGTTTGAAGAGAGTCTGAATAACACAGTGAGATGAATACCTATAAATAAAATGAAACCTGAACACAACTCCTAGGCAATACTTGAGTTTCAACAAAGATGAAATTTACAATGTACTGAAACCTTTCAATTATTTTTTATTTTTCTAAAAGAGAGAGGGAGAGAGAGAGAGAGAATTTTTTTTAATATTTATTTTTTAGTTATCGGCGGACACAACAACTTTATTTGTATATGGTGCTGAGGATCGAACCCGGGCCGTACGCATGCCAGGCGAGCGCGCTACCACTTGAGCCACATCCCCAGCCCCTCAATTATTTTTTAAATTTTCTTTATTCTAACTTATTATATATGACAGCAGAACATGATTCAATTCATCACAATTCACAATAGCTAAATTGTGGAACCAACCTAGATGCCCTTCAGTAGATTAATGGATAAAGAAAATGTGATATACATACACAATGGAATATTACTCAGAATTAAAAGAGAATAATATCATGGCATTTGCAGGTAAATGGATGGAGTTGGAGAATATAATGATAAGTGAAGTAAGCCAAATCCAAAAAAAATTGCTGAATGTTTTCTCTGATATAAGGATGCTGATTAATAATGGGGATGAGGAGGGTCATGGGAGGAATAAGTGAATTTTAGATAAGGCAAAGGGGAGGGAAGCGAAGGGATAGGGTAGGAGGTAGCAAAGAGGGTGGAATGAGATGGACATCATTAACCTAAGTACATGTATGAAGACACGAATAGTGTACAACCAGAGACATGAAAAATTGTGTTCAAATGTATTTTAAACCAAGAGTTTATGAAGATACTTTAAAATATATGAATTTGCCAACTTTGTTAGTCAGTTTATTGACTTGAAAACTGTTGCACAAAGTAAAAGAAACAAGTATGTATCCTGCCAAAGAGTAGATAGTTGGAAACATTTTTTTTTGTAATATCAAATAACAACTAAAAGGCAATATCGGATATGACAAATTATCAATCTGAAGCCCCTAATGAATCAGCAGATCTGAACACTAGATATCAACAACTGCTGAAATCACAATTGGTGAGACAGACCCACATAATGGCACCTAAGTTATAGTCCAGCCAATGTGCAAAAAACAGAGAGGAAGGTGTTGGAGTGTGTCAAGCTTGCAACCAACCAAATCAAGCTGTGAGAAACTACAAATTAAAGGGTCAAATTTTAAGAAAAAGAGAAAGAGAAAGGAAACAAAAAATGGGCAAGGGTAAACAGTACTGTTTGAGAATTAACATTTGAGAGATAAAACTATAAAGATTTAGCAGAAAGTAATAAGTTGGATAAAACAAAAGTTACTATGTAGTCAGAATAGCAGTTAATTGAGGGAGGAGACAGTTTTCTTTGGAATGGGCATGTAGAAAGATTTTAGCAATATTCTGTTTTAAATTAAATTTTTCAGTACAAGACTTTCTGTCTTAGACCAATCATTACCCTATGTGTTTGTGTGTTTTTCTGTATATATGTTTTATATTATTCTGTGGTGGTTATGGTTTTCAAAGATGCTTTGTGTAACATATGTACAAAGGTGAAAAAAATAGATTATTTCTAGGTTTAGGAAAAACCCTCATGAGTCTGCAGATAACGGTTCTGAGGTCAAGTAAATTGGGAGCATCAGGAACTTGTGGCCCAGGGCATCCACAAAGCTTAAAACATGCCAGGTGGTGGCTAAACAAAATTTCTGGATAGAAAACCCAGTAATGTATGGGATTTGCCTACTGGGCAAATGATGTGAAAGATATTAAGAAATGTCAGCAGAGAAAATACAACAGAAAAACCTTTTTTATAAAAAAATCTGGGAGTTCTGGGGCTGTGGCTCAGTGGTAGAGCGCCTGCCTTGAAGGTGTGAGGCACCAGGTTCGATTCTCAGCACTACATAAAAAATAAATAAAGATATTGTGTCCATCTACAACTAAAAAAATATTTTAGAAAATCTGGGATTTGTGTCAACAAGACCTGTTTGAGGAAATAGTTCCTTTATGGTCCTCAAGAAATTAATCCTTAAAAAGATCAGGAATTTTTAATAGGATCATATATTTCCTCTCTAAGTTGCTAGTTTGAAAGTCCCAAGAGTGTTCAGCTCCAAAAAATAGGCATTGTTTCTTTATCTCAAGAAAGCAGAAGAAATTAACACCCATTATCAACTGATATGTATTAATCAACAACTCTGTGCTTGGCACTCTAAGTGCATTACATTGGCAGATAATTTAATGGTAAAGCAAATCCCCTTCTGGTGCATAAATTGCATAATGGAGCAGGGATGTATCTTCCAGTAACCTCCAGGGACTACAGGCAAGTTTTTGTTTAGCATTTATTGGACAGCAATCATGCATGATGCTCCAAAGAGAACTGAGAATATTTATGTGCCAGAGAGAATGCGGGTACTTTTTTAATAATCCAAGAGTCTGATTCTGAGAGAAATAGAATTTACTAAAATGAAATGTACCCTACAAATGTTACCCTGCATTTAAATGACAGTTTTTCCAAGGAACTCTATATTCTATTTTATTGACTTCAACTTTATTTTAAACTCAGCTAAATGAAAGGGGAACTATCATTGTATTATTCAGGTATATTTACATACACAATTTTAGCAAGTGTCACAGGGAATATCAACTAACAAGTATTTTAAATACCCCTCAGCAGGGTTAGAGTGGTAGATCCTCTTATAAACATGAGGTTACCACAGATATCATTCCCACAACCTACAGGTGACAAAGTAATTGTGAGTGGTAGAACCTGTCATAGCCTTCTTTACAATCCCCCTACTGTACTGCCATAGGGAACAGTTGCAAGGCCATCTGATATCTGACTGGGTGGCTGGAGAGCACAGCATCCCTAAAAGGACAGCCACAGGCTTGACCCCATTGAACAGTATTTATAAATTATGCTATCAAGGTGGAAACCTTATGAGAATGATCATATAATCTATTTCAAGAATGGGCTATAAAGGTCTCTAGGTTCATGTAAATGTTGTTAATAATATAATTTTACCATAGTTCTGTGCATATTTTAGTTTAACATACATACAGAATTCTAATTTTTTAATAACTCTAAATATAAAACATTTATATTTACTGAAGTACCTTAAAGGAAATCAAGGTAATAGTTGTTTCTTTAAAGCTAAAACTCCCTTGGCATTTAACAGAAAGTTACCAAATTAATTTATTTAAATACATTCCTCATTCTGCAATAATGGAAGTTGGACACATTCTTTATTTTCTTTCCAATAAACTACATTTTTCTAGAATTATTTAAAAAACCATATGACTGTGATTCATGTTTATAAGTCAGCTTTCAGAATTGCCAATAACAGAAAACCAAATTTTCATCAGAAAAAATACTCAAATATCCACACATCATCTCATGATCATGAGAAAGCAGAACACAAAGGTGAAAATTATAGATGACAGAGTCAGATGACCTGGCATAGTCCTTGCTGTGCTCCACTAGTACTTAAATAAATTATTTAACATGGCATTTCTTCAATTAGTATGCAAGCTTAATATTAGTACACTCTAGTTTGTGTTGAGGACTATAAAGAAAGCATTTATAGGGCTCAGCATGTAGCTCAGTGGTTGAGTGTTTGCCTAGCATGTGCAAGACCTAGGGTTCAATCCTAGTACACTAATTAAGCAACAAGAAAGCAGACATTTATAACAGTGCCTAACAATATTTAACTCATATTAGTTATTAACTGTAATTATGATCCAGGTTCTGGATTAATGAAACTTGAATAAATAAAGGAGCCTCTAAGGGAATGCACTGGATATACTCAGCTGGGTATTTGTTGGGACCACACAGCAAAGGTAGCATAAAATTAACTTATTGATATTGAGGACTGTTACTGCTGTTCTCTAGTCATTGTCATTTCTTAAAGTTATGCTTCCACGTGTTTTCCATGGTTTTTGGTCTGCTGTTCAGTGTTTCCATTAGCTCTTTAGAGTCCCCTGCAACTTGAGACATTTGTTCACCTCCCTCTACATCAGTCTTGGAGTTTGACACTGCCACCCTACTGCATAACTCATCCAAATAACATTGACTAGACTGCAGTAACCACAAAAAGAACTACAAAACTATTCTTGAGAATTATTTTATGAACATGACCTTGGAACAGATAATAACTTTAAGGAAATTAATATCTCCTAATATGGGATCAGCTTCCAATACTGTGTCCAAGCTTTCATTGATATCAGAAAGTATGGATATAACTAAGTCAAAATGTTACAAAGAACAACTTCACCAGATTCTTAAAAAGTTACCCATAAAACTGGAAAGGTAGTAACAAATGTAAAGGCTGTTTAATTTTATTTCTATTCTGGCTTCTGCCTGTGGGCAAAATAGATATTTCATGCAAATCTAGATTGTCTACCTGATTCAAAAATATTTCATTGTAAATTCTGCCTCTTCTATGATATGTTTTCCTAAAATCACTTTTTCTCTAGAATAGATATGAATTTATAAATGACCTTTATTGTCATCATTCTTCTATGACTCTAATTTATAGGCAAAGTGGAAAAGGCACTGAACAATGAAAGGGCAAGGTAATCATTTAATATCCATTGCAGAAAAAGAAATTTGACTTTTAGGTTCAATTAGTAGCTAATCTGTAGGGCTAATGAACCCTGGACAAGGATAAAATAATGAACATCTGAATTTCCTCCTCCAGCTTCGATTATTATGTTAATTTAAATAATTCAGGAATCATTAGACAAGTAATGATAGCAAGGTTTTGAGAGTTTATACTATTGGTCTATTTAACATTGGGAAATCAATGAACAAATAAGACATTTTATAGCACTTACCTTTGTGTAAGTACATGTTTATATATTTGTATATATGATTCAACTATGAACATTTTGCAAATAAGATAGACTACCTTTTTTTCAGTGAATGAGGCATAACCTTACTTGAGATATCAAAAGGTAACTTTCAACAGTATATATTAAGATAAAAGCAAGGAAGTAGAGAAATTGGCCTATCATTAGGTAAAGCAAGAGAAAGTCAAGAAAAAAGAATAATATGCAAAACACAAGTCTCAGATGGCCTCACCAAATCCAAGGGTAAAATCTGGAGTTCCTACATGAATGGATAAGCTTCCAGCAAGTCTCTATAAATATCATTTCTTCCAACTAAGTTTTCGACACGTATAAAACATCAGTAAGTTTGAGGTCATATCATGGAAAGTACTTGGAATGCAGATGGTGTAGTTTGGTGATTAAGGGCAAATATACATATTTTAAACAGGGCTAATAGCTGAGAGAAAGACTCACATTTTCGTATTTAAAAAAAAATAAAATGAAAACCTTTATAAGATTCAAGTCTGAAAAAATGACCAAATAACTCCCATATAGTAAATGTATTAAGGGCTATACCTGCATATTACAAAGATTCTACATCCATTTCAGCACAGAGTGCCTGAAATCCTTAAGTTTTAAGCCACAGAGTTAGGCCTTGGTTTTCTCCAAGGTTGAGAGAAGAAACCAAAGGAATAGGTGGTGTCTGCATAATACTTTCTGTCATGAGAGTTTGGGCCAATTATATAATTATTATTAAGGTCCCTATCTAATTATATATAAAAAACAAACATGTAAGAATATACAAAATGATAAGTGTCTGTCATCTATAGAGAATGTAGGTATTAAAGAAATAGAGAAAGGATAATTTTTTCTGCTCCTCAAAAAGCAGAGTTATTACTTCTTGGTATTTCAGCTAAGATCAAGTGTAAAAATCAGGTCAAGCATTAAAATTCAAATTCAAAAGAAGGGATGTTAAAACACACTTTGCTTTTGAACCACTTGGAAATTATAATTTTACTAGCTGAACTTTCATTCTTTTCTCCACACCAAAGCAAAGCAAAACAAATTTCTCAATCAGACATGACACTTACATAGAATTATTAAGATTCCAGAAAAACAGGTGCCCACAATAGTTTATATACTTATCCAAATACCAATTTCTGTGCATACATTAAATGCCTAGAAAAATCAGTTAATAATCACAAACAAATGTCTGCTTTTATTAAAGGAATTCCTTTAAGTTACCTTGAGTATAACACCAGCCAATAACAATACAGACATGACCAGTATCTGTCTATTCCTCACAAAAGATATTGCCTGAATAACACTGAAAGAAAAAGTTCACACTCTAAAGAAAGACTATGAATGAATACGGCAAGATCCTAATTGCAAGGGGGTGGTGTGTAATTATAGAGTTATTGTACTTAAAACAGAACTACAGTCTGGAAATTCTCTTCTTTTTTTCACTCAGGAAGTCAGTTCATCTATGCCAATGATTTTAGTTACTATCTATGTCCTGGTGAATCCTAATTGACATCTTTTAGCAGGCATCTACTCTGCACTCTACACATGAATTTTCACTTGTCTTTGGCTATCTCCAAATTTCACCTTCAAGTGTCTTAATTCTATACAACTAAATCAGAACTCAAACAGCTTACAGTGATTCTCTCAGCATTCTGTGATGCAGTAAAATTCTCTATACTCCGTATAGTTGTAAAGGTATAAAACCTAGAAGTCCTTCTTAATATACCTCTTATTTGTAATTTACTCAGTTCTGCTGATTTTATCTTCTATACTTCTGGTCCCTCTCATTTTTACTCATCTATCAATTACTGTGACTCAAGAACATCTGTTGCTCAAATCACTAGATTATCCTCCTTGTCAATTCTACTACATTCTTTCTCTATCTTGCCAACTCTATACTACAGTTGATATTCAGTATGACTATTTTTTAAAGAATTATTAGTGTATCTTCTCTTATAAAAATCTTCAAGAAAAGGATTAGAATGAAAACCTCGGTTCTTAGTAGGATCTATCAGGTTTACAATCTCCATCACTTAGCTGTTGCTAACCTTTCTTGCACCACACTCCTCATTGCTCTTCAGGTACTTTATCTATCCTATGCATCTTCTTTTTTATATTAGCCTACCTAGACCTTGCAAAGTGATATTCTTCCCATATTTCTGATTGCAGTTCCAACTACATTTCCCTAAAGAAATTATTACTGATGGTTTAGATTATTACTGTCATATAGTACCTTAAAAACATTTCTAATTTTTCTTCTTAAAAATTGATCTATATTTGTAATTAAATATTTGCAAAATTATATGATCACCATCTTAGTCACCTACCAGAATAAAAAATACCTGGGATATCAGAGATCAACCCCAGCCCAGGACCACCCCTGCCACCCATGCAGGAGCCCAGGCCCAGGTTGGGCCCAGGTCTGACCCAACGACAAACTGGTAGACCCACACAGAATCAAGGACCAGGCCTAGGACCACCTCTGATGACCTTCATGGGAGCCCAGGCCCAGGGTAGACCCAGATCCACTCCCCCACTCACCCACCAGGAGCCCAGGCCTAACCCACCTCTTTCTTGGGACACTGCAGCCATTGCCATAGTTCTCCGGACTCAGTAGCCACTACCTTTCAAAAACAAACAGGGCCTAAAAGCAGCTGCATCTTGGAATATGCATCCCAAAGCCAATGTAAGGCCCACCTTTTCAGCCCCATCTCTGAAAGAGGTTCATCCATCTTGGGACAACCCCACTGCTATATGGAGTTACTTTTCCTATTGCTGTCACCATCTTTAGTTGCAGTAGCATCCTTCATGGAACACAGGCTGACTGTAGAAGCCCAACATCAAGGTGACGTACAGATAATCTGCACAGATACTACAAGATTATAGAATAGAAACTATAATACCTCCTCAGATCCACACTGCAAGAAATGAAGACATATAGAAAACATGAAAAAAAAACAAAACAGAAGAAACCTACCCCAAACAAAACAGGATACTATAATAATAGAATCCATTGACAGTGTAGTTAATGAAATGTCAGAGAGTTCAGAATACTTGTAATTAAAATGATCAGTAAATTAAAGAATGACATAAAGAAGCAAATACAGGCAAGAATTGATCACTGCAACAAAGAGATAAGAAAGCAAGTACAGGCAACCATTGATCACACTAACAAAGAGATAAGGGAGCAAATACAAGTAACAAAAGATTATTTTAAGAAAGAGATTCTGAAAAAAAATCAGAAATCCTTGAAACGAAGAAAACAATAAATCAAGAAAAAATTCAACAGAAAGCATCACCAACAGACTAGATCACTCGGAAGACAGAACATCAGAAAATGAAGACAAACTATGAAATCTGGAAAATAAAGCTGACCACACAGTGAAGACAGTAATAAGCCATGAACAGAATACCCAAGAATCATGGGATAGTATCAAAAGACCAAATCTAAGATTTATTTTGATAGAGGAAGGCACAGAGTTTCAAACCAAAGGAATATACAATCTCTTCAAAGAGATAGTATCAGAAAATTTCCCAAACATGAAGAATGAATTGGAAAATCAAATACAAGAGGCTTATAGGATAACAAATGCACAAGATTACAACAGGTCTTCACCAAGGCACATTATATTGAATATGCCTAGCATACAGAATAAGGATAGCATCTTACAGGCCATAAGAGAGAGGAATAAGATCACATACAGGGGGAGACCAATTCGTATCTCACATATCTTTCAACCCAGATCCTCAAATCCAGAAGATCCTGGGACAACACATACTAAGCTCTGAAAGAAAATAGATACCAACCAAGAATCTCAGATCGAGCAAAATTAAGCTTCAGATTTGATGATGAAATAAAAACCTTTCGTGATAAACAAAAGTTAAAAGAATTTACAGTGAGAAAGCCTGTACTACAGAGCATCTTCAGCAAAATATTCCAGGAGGAGGAAACGAAAAACAACAATGGAAATCAGCAAAAGTAAGAACTACAATAAAGGAAAGGTCAATCAAAGGAGAACCCAAGTCAAGTTAAAAGCCAAAAATAAACTACAATGTCCAGGAATACAAATCATATTTCAATAATAATCCAGAATTTGAATGGCCTAAACTCATCAATTAAAAGATATAGATTGACAGATTGGATTTTTTTAAAAAAAGAGCCAACAATATGTTGCCTTCAAGAGACTCATCTTATAGGAAAAGACATCCACAGACTGATGGTGAAAGGGTGGAAAAAACGTATCACTCACATGGAACACACAAACAAGCAGGGGTTTCCATCCTCATATCAGAGTAGACTTCAAAGCAAAACTAGTAAAAAGGGATAAAAAAGGACATTTCATACTGTTTATGGGGTTCATACATCATCAAGACATAACAATCATAAATATCTATGCCCCAAACAATGGGGCATCTATGTATGTCAAACAAACCCTTCTCAAATACAAGAACCAAATAGACCACAACACAACAATACTGGGTGAATTTAATATAACTGACTCACCATTGGATAGATCTTCCAAACAAGAACGAAACAAAGAAACTATAGAACTAAATAATACAATCAGTAATTTGGACTTAACAGAAATATATAAAATATTGCATCCATCAACAAGCGAATACACTTTCTTCTCAGTAGCACATGGATCTTTTTACAAAATAGACCATACATTATGCCACAAAACAAGATTAGCAAATACAAAAAATAATAATAATAGAGATACAACCCTGCATTCTATTTGACCTTAATGGAATGAAATTAAAAATCAATGATAAAATTAAAAAGAGAAGCTACTCCTACACTTGGAGACTAACAAAACACTATTGAATGATGTATGGATAAGAGAAGACATCAGGAAGGAGATAAAAATTTCTTAGAGTTTAATGAGAACTCTGATATAACTTTCAAAATCTCTGGGACACTATAAAGGCAGTGCTAAGAGGAAAGTTTATTGCTTGAAGTTCATTTCTTAAAAGAAGAAAAAGTCAACAAATAAATGACTTGACATTACATTTCAAAGAGCTAGAAGAAGAAGAACAAACAAACACTAATAGTAGTAGAATATAGGAAATAATTAAAATTAGGGCAGAAATAAATGATATTAAAACAAAAGAAAGATTTAAAAATTTGACAAAATAAAAAGCTGGCTCTTTGAAAAACATAAATAAAATTGACAAAACCTTTAGCCACCCTAATGAAAACAAGGAGGGAGAAAACTCAAATTAATAAAATTTGTGATAAGAAAAGAAAATATCATGACAGACACTATTGAAATACAGAAGAATATTAAAAACTATTTTGAAAATTTATACTTCAGTAAAATAAAAACTGACAAATTTCTAGGGGCATATGATCAACCTAAATTGAGTCAAGAGGACATACACAATTTAAAGAGATCAACTTCAAGCAAGGGAATAGAAGATGCCATCAAAAGCTTATCAACCAAGAAAAGCCTGGGATCAGAAAGAATCACAGCTGAGTTCTACAAGACTGCCAAAGAAAAATTAATACCAATACTCCTCAAATTATTCCATAAAATACAAAAGATCGGAACCTTTCCAAATTCATTCTACAAAGCTAGTATCATACTGATGCCACAACTAGGCAGAGACACATCAAAGAAAGAAAATTTCAGACCAATATCCCTAATGAACATTGATGCAAAAATTCTCAATAAAATTTTGGCAAATTGCATATAAAAACATTAAAAAATAATGCACCATGATCAAGTGGGGTTCATTCCAGGGATGCAAGGTTGCTTCAGCACAAAAAAATCAATAAATACAGTTCATCACATCAATAGACTTACAGGTAAGAATCATATGATTGTATCAATTAAGGCAGAGATAGCATTTGACAAAATATATGACCCTTTCACGTTCAAAACACTAGAAAAACTAGGGATAATGAAAACACACCTCAAGATTGTAAAAGCTATCTATGCTAAACCAAAGGCCAATTTCATTTTAAATGGAGGAAAAATTGAAGGCATACCTGCTAAAAAGTGGAACAAGACAGGGATGCCCTCTTTCACCACATCTATTCAACATATTCCTTGAAACTCTAGCCAGAGCATTAGACAGATAAAAGAAATTAAAGGGATACGAATAGGAAAAAATAACTCAAACTATCATTATTTGCTGGTGACATGATTCTATACTTACAGTATCCAAAACCTCCACCAGAAAACTTCTAGAATTAATTAATGAATTTGGCAAAGTAGCAGGTTATAAAATCAATACCTATACATCTAATACATTTCTAAACATCAGTGATGACTCCTCCGAAAGAGAAATTAGGAAAACTACCCCATTCACTATAGCCTCCAAAAAAAATAAAATACTTGGAAATAAACTTAACAAAAGACCTCTACAATGAAAACTACAGAACAATAAAGAAAGAAATTGAAGACCTTAGAAAATGGAAGGATCTCCCATGCTTTTGGATAGGCAAAATTAACATTGTCAAAATGGCCATACTACCGAAAGCATTATACAGATTTAATGTAATTCCTATTAAAATATCAATGACATTCTTCATAGAAATAGTAAAAGCAATCATGAAATTCATTTGGAAAAAATAAAGAGATCCAGAATAGTCAAAGGAATCCTTAGCAAGAAGAATGAAACAGGAGGCATCACAATACCAGATCTTAAACTATACTGCAAAGGTATAGTAACAAAGATAGCATGGTATTAGCACCAAAATAGACATGTAGATCAATGCTACACAATAGAAGATAAAGAGACAAACCCACATAAATATAGTTATCTCATATTAGACAAAGGTGCCAAAAATATATATTGGAGAAAAGATATCCTCTTCAACAAATGTGCTGGGAAACTGGAAACCCATATGCAGCAAAATGAAAATAAATCCCTATCTCTCACCATGCACAAAACTCAATTCAAAATGGATCAAGGACCTAGGAATTAATTGAGAGACCCTGCGCCTAATAGAAGAAAAGAACGCCCAAATCTTCATTACATCAGATTAGGCCTTAAATTCCTAAACAAGACTCCTAAAGCATTAGAAATAAAATCAAGAAATAATAAATGGGATAGACTCAAACCAAAAAGCTTCTCAGATAAAGAAACAATCAATGAGGTGAAGAGAGAGTCTACATTTTGAGAGCAAATTTTTGCCACACACACATCAGATAGAACACTAATCTCCAACTTACAACATATAATATGTGTAAGTTGTTTCCTTCTCTGCATCTAATAAAGTGAAATTTTAGGAAAAGTGATCCCAAAATGTCTTTATTTATGGAACAAACACTTGTTGATTGTTGACAGTTTCTGCTATATCAAGCAAGGGACAGAGTTTCTGCCCTCAAATAGTTTGCATTTTGGATCCAGGGAATAAAATAAAGGGAATGTTACTTACAACAACAACAACAACAAAATTAATATAAAATAAAATACCTGGGAGAATGATTTTTGTTTATTTTGCTTATCCAGCTTCTAACTAAATCAGTAACTATCATATTATAGGCACAAAAATAAATATTTGTACACTAAAAAAAAGGGATTAAGGCTTTTGTCACATCTCTAGATTTTTACAATGACTTACAATTTGATGAGGTTGAAAACTAATTTTTCAGAGCTGTCCTTCAATTACATTCACAGAAGGAAATCTGTCTCAATTGCCTGAAAGAGCTGATTTTAAAATCACTTTTACAGATATAAGAACTATTGCTCATTCATAATGTGACCTTGAGTTTAAAATGTTCATGTAATTGCTTTTTATTTTCAATGTTGGAAAAATAAAAAATGAAAAGTATAAAAAATTAGGTTTCTATTATCAAAATCATCAAATTCAGATGATTGTCTGATGATGTCAAATTCAAAGTTGTCTTAGATGTGAATGTTTATTCCTACCTAGATGTGATGACTAATTTCAGCTTATTCTACAAAATGTCAAGAAGCATATCTTCGCAGCAGTTGCCTCAAAGAAGAAAGGTGAGTTTTAAAAAGATTATGTAGAGTTTTCAAACAATTTCAAGGTCTTGGGTTTTAATGGGGACCACCACAGGTTTTGAGCAGCACTAGGAAACAATCCACTTTAACAAATCACTTTGTCTGCTTTGCTGTAAATAGATGTAGGGGTACAAAGAGAAGCAAGGAAATTAGTTAGAAGACTATTGTAATAATCCTGGCAAGAGATGACAGAGGCTCAGACAAGAGCACCACCATTAGAAAAACAGTAAGATTCTGGGTTTCTATTAGGTAGAGCTAGCTAACAATCTTCCTGACTGATAGATATGGGGTATGAGAGAAAAAGGAATCAAAATTGTTTTGGTCTGAGCAAAAGGAAGAACCAAAAGGAAATTTGGGGAGGGAAAGCAAATGAGGAAATCCTAATTTTTGGAAATATTACCTTCAGTAATGTAATTATATATGAAAGTTCATTATCAAGGATGTAAAATTCAGTGCAATGAGACCATATGACTTATCTTCTTTGTTTCCACATAATTCTTTTAGTACGCACATCTTCAAAAAGTTGACACAACAGTTGTATTAACATAGTTTTCTCAGACATTTTAAAAAGCACAAACAAGCATTAACTCTACTGTGAAGTTTTCTAATATTAATGGAATTACCCCTCAAGTTTGTAAGTCTTATGCACTAGTTATATCATTGTTTCAAATTCTCAGCAACATTATTTAGTTAGAACTAAACTGAAATTTTTGCCATACTTATTTTTCCAGTTGTCTTTAAAATACTAGTAATGAAGTATGTTCTAATTGTAATTATTTAATAAATAAAGAAAATGCAGGAGCCTTTAACCTAATGAATAAATCCACAAACTTTGAATATAGAGGGATTCTCAATTATAATATTTAAGTATTATAATAGATTATGAGTGGTTAATATTTTATACATTTTTCCTTTTCATTTTTATTTTTTGAAATTATATCATTAAGCAACAGAAATTTTTCAGAAAATAAATATATATATATATATATATATATATATATATATATATATATATTTTGACTCAAACTTGTTTAAAATAATCAGTAACAACTAGAAATATCAATTGAATCAAATAATAATCTGTCGGTCAACAAAATAACAACTAAGTACAACATATAATATGTGCAAAATAATATTTGTCCATTTGAACTAAATTTAGTCAGTATTTTAACCTTTATCAATATAATTTAATGAGGCTGTATACAGATAGGCTAGCAATAATATCTAGTTTTTATATAAGTCAAAGTGAAAGTCCTCACTGTCTATATTTGAGACAAATATAATTTTGTGATATGCTACTTGAAGCCAATTAAACCAGTAACACTGGCAAAACATTGAGCCATTGTATAATGTAAGTTACACTAAAAATAGTTATGCAAGTGAAAACGATATACATATTATGATGTCTCAAATATGAGTGTACTTAACATATTGAATCAAAAAAATGTTAAAGGTAAAGAAAGCCCAGGGGAAAAATCAGGTGGATTTTCAGGTTCTGGGCAAGATAAAAATACTAGGAAGATTTATACTCTTTCCTGAAGCAACCACAAATAAATAGAACAATTATATAAAGGAAAATAAGAGAACATTTTTCACGTTAGTACTTAAAAGATACTGAAAGTCAGTTGCTTGAGAGGCAGGAAAAAAAGCAATTAAAAATAAACTAGCACCTAATAAAATATGTAATCTGGTAATCTGATATTTAATCAAAAATTGCCATCTATACAAAAAAAACAAGCAACCATTATGAGGAGAATTATAAATAAAAAATGGAACCCAAAGTAATATTTATGATAACATTAATAGACAAGGACATAAAAACAATAATGTCAAGCATAGAGGTACATGCCTGTAATCCCAGCTACTCAGGAAGCTGAGACAGGAGGATCACAAGTTCAAAGACAGTCTGAGCGATTAAGCAAGACCCTGCCTAAAAATACGATAAAACAAATGTCGAGGGTTGTAGATCAGTGGTAGAGTACCACTGAATTAAATCTCCCATACCACAAATAAACAATAAAAATTAAAAACCAGTCATACTATTCTCCATATGTGAAAAAATCAATATAGAAGATTTTTTAAATACCCATATAATTTCTCGAGATATAGGCTAAAATATCTAGAATAAAAAAAAATGCTAGATGGAATAAACTATGTATTAAACACAGCACAGGAAACAAAATGAATATACAGTAACAGAAACTGAAATAAAACACAGCAAAAGGAGATAATCAAAATGAAAGAAAAGAATATCATTGAGCTGTGGAACAATTTCAAGAGTCCAAATATTCATGTAATATACACATCCAAAGTGGACAGAAAATATTTTGGAAATATTATGGCTGCCAGGGACAGTGGCACATGCCTATAATCCTAGAGACTCAGCAGGCTCAGACAGGAGGATTGTAAGTGAGAAGACAGTAAAGAAAGACTTTTAAAGTATTAAAAGAAAGACGACTGTCAACCTAGAATTCTACACATAGTAAAACACTCTGGAAAATTCAGGTGAAATAGAGTCAACAGAGAAATTTTACTACAAGAAATGTAAAAAATGACCTTCAAGAAAAAAATGATATCAGAGGGAAATCAGACCTACATAAAAATATAAAGAACACCTGAAACTGGAAATATAGGAAAATATGTAAGATTTTAATTATTTAGAAGACAATTGCTTAAACAAAAATAATAACTAAAGAATTTAGAAAAGTAGTAGAGACTTCAACCAAAGTATCAATCACTTTGACTTTATCAACATCTTTAGAGCACTTTTTCCAACAATTGCATAAATAAAATTTTTCCATGTATACTTGGACTAAATATAGATAATATTTTGACCATTAAATAGGTCTTATAAAATTTTAAAATGTCAAGCAATTCATGAGATGTTCTAAAACCATAATGGAATTAAGTTGAATATTAATAATAGAAATAATTTGATCATTCTTAAATTTTGAAAAATTATACACCACACTTACATATGGATCCAATCATAATCAAAATAGAAAAAATAATATTTTCTAAACTGAATTAAAATCAAAACTCAATAAACCCAGAGCCAGGAATGGTGACATATAACTAAAATCCTATAATAACAACATGTAATGCATCAATAATAATAACAATAATAATATATTAATATATAGGAAGTATTGTATATTACATATAATACATACATGATACATATTTGATATGCAAAATTTATTAAATATATCAACTATATCATCGATGACATATTTTATTGTATATACTATATTATACTATATGATTATATACATTAATAATAATAATAATATAATAATAATAATAATAATAATAATCTTAAAACACTTGAGAGTCAAATGCAGAAAAAACAAAAGTTCCAGGACAGCCTGAACAACTAAGCAAGACCTGATCACAAAATAATTATTTTTTCAAAAGAATATAGATCAGCATGAGAGTGCCTCTCTAGATTGTATAAGGAATAAGGTTCAACGTGAGTACAAAACAAGCAAACAAATCTCTACAAACCAGAATGTCAGGGTTCTCAACAAAGCCATGTAGGAGGGGAATTATGGCATTCCATAATGATATTAACACAGAAAGTTCCCAAATCAATGGTCTCTTGTTTCCATTTAGAAAACTAGAGAGGAAAATTAGAGAAATCCAAACTAATTAGCAGAAAAAAATGAAGTGGAAATATGTAGAATAGAGAAAAAATAATAATAGAAAAAAATCAATGAATCAAAAAGTTGTTTCAAGATTCATAAAATTGTTAACCCTTCAGCCTGGCAGGTTAGGAAAAACAAAAAAAAAAAAAATACAAACTATCAGTAATGAATTAACTGACATCATTACATAATGAGAGTTTAAAGGAAAACAAAAGAACATCATCTATGTGCATGTATTTATACATTACAATGAATTTCATTTTTATGTATAACAATAATGTAGCAGTTAAAATTAAGAAATAAGTAGAAGAAAGATCAATGAAGCTGAGGAAGGGGTTGGGTGGCAAGGAGAAAAAGGGTAGTACTGGTGATTAAAATAGAGCAATTATGTTATATGAATTTGTGAATAAGTCAAAATGAATCCCATAATTATGCATCACTGTAATGCACTAATAGAAAAAAAAGTATGAACAAAGTTATACCTACAGAATAGGTGGATACATTTCTTACAAACAAACTATCAACTCTCATCAGGAAGAAATAAATTATTTGTGTAGTCCTAAATGAATTAAGGAAATTTGATGTTTTGGTAAAAGATTTTTTTTTTTCCACAAATAACAAAGATGGCTTTACATGTAAATTTCATCAATTATTTAAAGAGAAATAATACTAATTGTACACAAACTCTTCCAAAAAAAATGAAGGGCTAGTGATTCCTGATTCATTCCAATAGGCTAGTATTACTCTAATATGATAGAAAAAAATTGTTATAAGAAAAGAAATGTACAGACAAATATCCCTTGTGAAACTAAAATTTTTAAAATATTATAACTACATTCACAAAAGAAAAAAAAAAGAACTACAAACAAAATTTTAGTTAATGGAAACCTAGAACATATAAAAAGAATGTGCAAGACATTTTCTTTCTTACTGACAGTCTATCTTAATGTTATTAGTGTGTTAGAAGTATACATAATTGTAGGGTTCATTTTGAAATATTCATAAATGCATAGAACTAGAACACAGTTTTCTCCATTTAATTCATCAGCACTTCCCCCCTTTCACTTTCCTCTTTGTCTCCATGATCCCATTCCTCTATTCTATTGGTCTTCCTTCTCTTTCTTTAGTTTTCTAATTGATACATTACAATTTACATAAAAGTTAGATTATAATATATTTATACTTGTACATAATTTGGTTGATTTCATTTCATTGCTCCTTCCTCTTGCACTTCTCTTTTCCCCTCCATATCCCTTGTCTACTGTCCTCCCTCCTATTTTGATAAGATGTCCTTTCATTATTATTCTTATTTCTGTAAAGCTTCTGCATATGAGAGTAGACATTTGATCTTTGACTTTCTGTTTCTGGCATCTTTCACTTAGCATTATATATTCCAGTTCTGTCCATTTACAAACAAATAACAATTTCTTCTTAATGACTTAGTAGAACTCCATTGTGGGGTGGGGCGCACACACACACACACACATATGTATGTATCGCATATTCTTTATCCATTTATCTGCTGATGAACAGCTACAGTGGTTTTATAACTTGGCTATTGTGAACTATACTGCTACAAACATTGAGTTATAGGTATCCCTCTAGTATGTTGATTTCAGCTCTTTAGGATAAATATCCAGGAATATAAATGCTGGGTCATATGGTGGTTCCATTCCTAGTATTTGGAGGAATGGATATCCATACTGATTTCCATAGAGATTATACTGATTCGAATTCACACCAATAATTATTCATTTCCCCCACATCCTACTCAGTGTTTATCATCATTTATATTCTTGATTATTGTGAATATAACAGGAGTGAGATGAAATTTCAGTGTTGTTTTGATTCGCATTCCCCTGTTTAGGATTTGAATATTTTTTCACATATTGGTTGGTCATCTACATTTCTCACTTTGAGAAATGTCAATTTAGCTCAGGTTCCCATTTATTGATTGATTCACTTGTTTTTGTTCATAAGTTTTTTGAGTTCTTTTTATATTCTGGATATTAAACCTCTGTCAGAAGAGTAGCTGGCAAAGTTGTTTTCCCATCTTGTAGTCTCTCTCTTCATGTTTCTGTTTCCTTCAGTGTGCAGAAGCTTTTTAATTTGATTCACCCCACTTATTAATTCTTGTAGCCTTTTTTTGAGCTTCATGAGTTTTAATAAGGAAGCTGCTGCCTATGCCAATAAGCTAAAGTGTTGATTCTACATTTTTTTTCTTCAAGCAGTTGCAGAGTTTTTGTTCTATTTTCCACGTCTTTGATCCACTTTGAGTTGACTTTTTGTGTAGTGAGATACATAGAAATTTAGTTTCATTCTTCTGTTTCATTTTTCTATATATGGATATCTAGTTTCTCTAGTGCCATTTGTTAAAAAGGCTATCTTCTCCAACATGTTTTCGGCAGCTTTGTTGACAATCAGATGACTATATCTACACAGGTTTATATCTGTGTCTTGTATTCTAATCCACTGGTGTTCATGTCTACTTTTATACCAAATACAAAATCAGATTGAAGAAGTAATAAAAACGTTTCAAAAAATAAAAACCTAGGGTCAGATGTATTCTCAGATGAATTCTACCAGAACTTTAAAGAACTAATTCCAATCATCCTCAAATTACTCCATGAAATAAAAAGAAAATAAATACTCCTAAATTGATTCTACTAAACCAGTATTACCCTAATATCAAAATCAGCTAAAGACACACTAAGGAAAGAAAACCAAAGAACAATATCTCTGATAAACACAGATGCAAAAATATTCTTAAAATACTAGAAATAAGCATTCAAAAACACATAAAAATGATCAGGTTTGCTTCATTCTAAGGATATAAGTTTGGGTTAACATTCACAAATCAATTGATGTAATTCAATCATATAAATAGAATTAAGAAGAAAAATCACATGATGATCTAAACAGATGAGGAAAAAGCCTTTGACAAGTTCCAGCATTCATTCATATTGAAAAAAAAATTAAAAACTAGGGATGAAAGAAATTTACCCCAACATCATAAAAGCTATATATGACAAACCCAAAGCCAACATCATATTGAATGAAGAAAATCCAAAAGTATTCCCTCTAAAATCAGGAACAAAATAAGGATGTCTATTCTCATCACTCCTATTCAAAATAGTTTTTGGAATTTTAGTCAGGGTAATTAGGCAAGAAAAGGAAACTAAAGAGATACAAATAGGAAAAGAAGTCAAAATGTCTCTGTTAGCAGATGATATGTTCCTATACTTAGAAGACACAAAATACTCAAGAAGAAGACTTCTAGAGCTGAAAAACAAATTCAACAGAGTGGCAGGGTATGAAATGAAACAACCAAAATAACTAGTTTTTTATACCCAATAATGAGACAGTAAAAAGAAAATCATCGAAACAATTCCATTCACAGTAGCTTATAAACAAATAAAACCCTAGGAATAAATCTAACCAAGGATGTAAAATCCCTAATGAAAATTATAGATCATTGAATAAAGAAATTCAAGAGGACATTAGAAGTTGGAAATACTTCCCATGTTTTTGGACAGGCAGAACTAATAATATCAAAATGGCCAAACTACTAAAAAAAATTATACAGATTCAATGCAATCCCCTGCAAAATAGCAATGAAATTCTTCACAGAAAAAAAAACAGTTCTACAATTCATAGGGAAAAATTAATGACCCAGAATAGCCAAAGTAATTCTGAGCAATAAAAAGGAGACTGGTTACTTCAGTATAATAGAACTAAAATTACACTACAGAGCTACAGAAACAAGAACAAGAGTTTTTGTGTTTTTGTTTGTTTGTTTGTTTGTTTGTTATTAGTTGTTCAAAACATTACAAAGTTCTTGACATATCATATTTCATACATTTGATTCAAGCGGATTATGAACTCCCATTTTTACCCTATATACATAATGCAGTTTTTATTACAGAAATGCAAGGTTGTTTAAACATTTGAAAAGTGTTCCATGGGTCGACCCAATAATCTTTGTGAAGAAAGAAGTTCATTATTTTTTAAAAAATTATCCAATACACATTATATTTAAATGCTGTTTCTATGCATGAGGGAAGTATTAGTATATTGCATACATTTTCATAGATATTAATATGTGTGTTTGTGAATTCTAGTTACATACGTGGATACTTAACTTCAAAAAATCATAACAGCTACAAAATATACAACATGAAAATTAGTCTTAAATTTTAGTAGCTCATATATTCCTGAATTTGGTTGTCACAAATGGTAAGCGACTGCTATATGCCTTAGCTGTCCCAGAATAAGATACTTACTATGTATATTTAATGAAGTTTTTGCAAAGATCTACTGTAATTAGAACAAAATTCTAAATTTAAAAGCATAAGCTTTTTCATTCTTTAAAATATTTCTTTATCCTTTGTCTTTTCTCTTTTCATTGCTTTACTGAGCTAGAATTGCACATATACATATGTCTAGCTCAATGAATTGTTTTCTGTTTCTCTAAGAATACGAAAATATCAGAGTGGAGCAATGGAACTACAAGAAAACCTCTAGGCATACAAAACTCAGGCAACACTGAATAAATAGGGCATCTCTGCTGGGATTTATATACTAGCAAATCTGCTCACTAAGTTCCCATAAAGAGAAAAAGGAAATAGAAGACAGGAACTTAAATAGAAAACGGTAATAAAATTAACCCTATATCTTATATGATGGTCCTTTCTATAAATAAAAAGTTATATAATAGAAGGTATTATCAAAAATGAATAGAGATGTTAAAATATCTTAAAAGAGTGTCAACTGTTTTTATTTTAATCTCACAAAAATAGACTATTTTGTGGAGACAGAAAGGAATTGTCCACCAAAGAGTTCAGTGGATTCTACACCTTTAGAAAAATGGTACAATACAAATATTGTTAAAATTAGAGAACAGCAGTCATGTTGAAATTATCTTTAGCCAGTCAACTTCTTTGGCATTATAAGATTGCACAGAAAAACTTAAGCAGCTAAAGCTGTGATGGCTCTTTCTCTCTCTCTTTCCACCCATTTACTCACCTGTTTATATAGCTAGCTGTCGGGATTTTTTAAAGTATAACTTTTTCCTAATACAAGGCATCCAAAATGCTTTGAGATTATTTAATTAAAGACAATAAATCTGTCTAGTAGATGGATTACCACAAATATCTCATTGGGATTTAAGCCAAGGGAATTTTGTCACTAAGAGAGTAGAGCTTAGTACACTGGAAAACACTTTCATCAAGTGTTCTTCCAGCACACAGTGTGTCACCATATCCAGGATTTGGTTGAGCATATGTTTCAGGTACATACTGACTTTTTTTCTTGGTACCTGGGATTGAACCCAGGAGTATTCTACCAGTATTTGTTCTGCTCTAAACTCAGAAAATCATGGCAAATGATTTTTATGTGGAACTAACCAACCTTATCAACCTTTAATATTTTTCCAGGTACGATTTTTCAATTACATGACCTCTGTGTTCATACCTGAACCAAATACCATTGAGCCATATTCCCAGCCTTTTTAATTATTTTTATTTTGATACAGAGTCTTACTAAGGTGCTTAGGGCCCCACAAAGTTGCTGAGGCTTGCCTCAAACTTGCAATCCTCCTGCTTAGGCCTCCCGAATCTCTGGGATAACAGGTGTTCTCCACTGCGCCCAGATAAGACATACTGACTTCTATATTGAAGTCAAGCAATCAAGATTTCAAATTAGGAAAAGAACAAACAATGTTATAGTTAGATCTGAACTGCTCTTGACAATTGAGAACATAATTGTAATGTTGTTTAAAATGTGTATCTGTGTGTGTGTGTGTGTGTGTGTGTGTGTGGTGTGATTCTGAGAAATTATGAAATTTTGAGAATTATGAAATGTTAATTTGAATAAAATTGTTTGAGAAATGCACATTAAGACTTACATGAAATGCAGAAAAATAAAGTATTTTATGCCCTAAATTCAGAAAATCATGGCAAATAATTTTTATGTGGAGCTAAGAAACCTTATCTATATTTCTCCAGATACTATTGTTAAAACAATTACATCCGTGACCTCCGTGTTCATACCTGAGTAATAGTGTGGACATCTGATTCTCTCCAGAGACTTTTAACATGTGTAAAATACCTTCCATATTTTCTATTTATCAGCTGAAAAAAGTTATCTGACAAGTTATCAAGAAAGGTCAGAGAACTGAAAAGATATATTCACTACGACGGAATTTATAAATCTCAACCTTTAATGTTACCCAGTTTACACAATTGGTAATAACTCTCGGGAGCTGAAAGAAGGCAACATTCCCTCTCTGGAATGAATCAGGGCCCATAAAAAAGCTTTGGTGGACAAATCCAGTATCACTTGCAAAAACATTTACTGGCCATAAAGGAAAATAAATAAAAGGAATTAGTAGGGCCTTTTTCCAGAAAAAAAAAAAAAACCCAGCATATTTTAATGACATTCTTCTATAATATAATAATTCTACAATGTTGAGCAGTATGCTAAGCCTTTCTGAGACTACTTTTCCTTATTTGAGAAGCAGGATGGCAAGAATATCAATCATGAAGACTATTAAATAGAATATGCAAACGTATTTTTAAAGTCTACTTTGAACAAATATTATCTATTGACTAATTATATTATAATCTAAGTGATAGGAGACAGAATTAGTATTATCAATAATGAAAATGGTAGCTTACATTTAATATGCATTATAGTCCCTTGGTATTATTCCAAACACTTTACATATATTAACTATATTAACTTATTAACAGTTCTATTACACCCACTTAGAGAGAAGGAATCACGCACAGTAAACAAGTACGAGTTGATTCCAGAGTCTAAATTCTTGATCATTTGAATCTTGTTAGTCTTTAAATTAAACAAATAAAAACACTACAATAAATACATATTGATTGTAGTATGTAGTAATATTAACTTTTTAAAGCAATCCTGTTAAAATTTGAAAACAAAAATAGTCTCCTGAATAAATGTAATATTCAATATTTACTAAGCAATTTTCAAATCTACAAATATTTCATTAGACTTTAAAAAAGAAATTCATGTTTAACTTTCAAAATTATATCTCAATTTTCAATTAACTTGTAGTTAATTTAGGAATGATTCACTTGGTGTGTTCAAATCATTCTGATTTTTTTTTAATTTGCACATAGAAATGTCAATATTTCATAAGAAAATCAATTGGTGCAGCCAATTTGGAAAGCAGTATGGAGATTCCTTGGAAAACTGGGAATGGAACCACCATTTGACCCAGCTATTCCTCTTCTCGGACCATACCCAAAGGACCTAAAAACAGCATATTACAGGGACACAGCCACATCAATGTTTATAGCAGCACAATTCACAATAGCTAAACTGTGGAGCCAACCTAGATGTCCTTCAGTGGAAGAATGGATAAAAAAAATGTGGCATTTATACACAATGGAATATTACTCAGAATTAAAAAATAATAAAATCATGGCATTTGCAGGGAAATGGATGGCATTAGAGAAGATTATGCTAAGTGAAGTTAGCCAATTCCAAAAAAAAAAAAAAAAAAAAACAAATGCCGAATGTTTTCTCTGATATAAGGGGGGTGACTCAAAATGGGGTTGGAAGGCAGAGCAAGGGAGGAAGATTACCTCTAGATAGGGAATAGGGGTGGGAGAGAAAGGGAGAGTGAAAGGGGAATAGCATGGATGGTGAAAGGAGACCCTCATCAAAATACATGCATGAAGATGTGAATTTGGTATCAACATACCTTATATATAAACAGAGATATGATAAATTATGATATAATGGTGTATTAAGAATTGTAATACAAAAATAAAATTAATTAATTAAATTTTAAAAATCTGTATAGCAAAATAAATAAATAAATAAAATGGGAATGTTTTGCTAAAAAAATAAAATCAATGATCTGGCTGCTATTTCATTTCTTTCAAAACTTAGTTTTACCCCAAAAGATAATGGGTTGAAAATAAAGTACCATTAATTTTTTAAAGAAGGGTATTTACAACATGAGGTCATAGAGAACAAAGTCAAAGGCAAACACAGTTTTATTCTGCTCAGGATCTTATACACATACAAACCTAGCTCACCTGAGGCTTATGACATGTGTGCATCTATGTGTGTGTGTTGAGGGGCGGGTACTGGAGATTGAATCCAGTAGTGCTCTACCACTGATTTGCATCCCTAGCCCTTTATATATATTTTTTCAGTTTTGAGACATGGTCTCCGTAAGTTGCCTAGGCCAGCCTCAAACCTGTGATCCTCCTGTTTAGCTTCCCAAGTCTCTGGGATTATAGGTGTGCATTACCACATCACCACTCCAGGCTTACTCCTGGAGTAAGCATTAAAATATGCTGCTGGACATAGGTGCTTCCATAACCTCAATTATACAGATTATGATTTATGAAAACTGAGAAAAGTCAAGTACCATTTTCCATATCACAAAGCTAAATAACAAATGTAGGAAGAAAGCCAAACCCCAAACTCTTAAGCACCTTGATAAACTTACTTAATCTTACAGTTTTGTGAAATGGTCTTTCACCAAAAACAGAATGATGGAAAAATCAAATATAGGAAAAAAATATCCGTTCATGTAGATAGTGACTTGCTTTAAACAAGCAATTGGTAAAAGTGCAACAAATTTCAAAAGTCCAGAGATATTTATATCTAATTAGTAAAGATCTTACTTCATGAGGCTATTTCTGTGCCATAATTGTATAGTCAGTCTTTATTCTACAAGGTTCTTGAAGAAACTTGCCTCACCAGTGAATGGCATGCATTTTAATAAGACAGATTTCAACATCTTCACCAAAGTACTTAAGGGCAAACTCTAAACATATTTTTAAGAAGATTTTTTATAAAACATGTTATAAATTTATCCTGTATCCTTAAATCCTGTTATTTAAATAGTATAACGGAACCACTAATATCTTAGAAATATTAATATCATTATGTTTATTTTTTATACTGTACAACACTCGGTTATGTTTGTTCAAAATTCTGTTTGATGTTTTAAGAGAGCACTAGGTCATACATAAGAAAATATTTGAATCTTATCATTGGTAGCAACACTCGTTGTGATGCATCTTTTGCTGTGTTTAGTCATGCAAATCTTATGGTGCTATTTAGCAAAATTAGGTAGTCTGGAGGCTGTGAATATTTCTGACTATTGTGCCTTTAGTTGTTAGTATGTTCCATTTTGTTGGCATATTTGCATTTGTCAATTAAAATACCAACAAATGGCATATGTTTCTTGTAAAACAACTGCCCTTTTCAATCTTGATAGCATTCAGGGTACATAAAACAGTACCACACTGATTCATTGATTTTTTTTCGCCCACACTTTGTGCCTGCCCTTTCCATTGTATATATTTAAACTGCTTTGGCAAAGGTTAAGAGTGACTGCAAAATTGCTAAATTTGATGGACACTTTTCTGTTCTTATCTTACTTGACTGTTTTGTAAAGACTTGGAGACTGTATCAGTATTCTCAGGGGTCTGGTGTGGCCTCTGCTCTTCCCTGAGTGACCTTGTTCATCCACTTGGGTTCAAATACCACAGTAAATGTTTATCACAACCTCAATCCTGAGTACCAGTATAAGCAATTTATAACTTACTTTTAGAGTTGTCCATGGGTTCTGCATTGCCAATAAGATAAAGTCCAGAGGATGGGGTTGTGGCTCAGTGGTAGAGCACTTGCCTGGCATGTGTGAGGCACTGGGTTCGATCTCTTTCCTCAGCACCATATAAAAATGAATAAATAAAATAATAGTATTGCATTTGTCTACAGCTAAAAAATAATTTTTTAAAAAAGATAATGTCCAAGTTTTTAGAGACAGATACATGGTTCTTACATGACCCAGTTCTCTTCCATCTCCCTTTCAAATGTGCCTTTCAAGGACACCACTTTGAATCATGTGCTGTGAGCTCATGATTCAATAAAGGTAACCTGCTTTATTCCTTATGCACGCATGTCCTCTTTTTAATTCAGTGTGAACTAGCTCAAAATAAGAAGTAGCTTTCCTGAATTCTTCTCCTCATCATCACACTCTCTGTGACTCTTGGTAGAGGGGGCACCTATAGCCACCACATTCCATTGTATTTGTAAGTTTGTTTGCCGTCACCTGCTTTTATCTAGCAACTCCATGAACAGAGATTGGGCTTTTTCCTCATTGTTACAGCATGTAGTTTAGTATTACATATGGATATTCAATAATTACAAAGACAGTCCACCATGGTTAATTTTAGCAGTGATATTTGAATCTTACAAACAGAGATGTCCATATAAACTATGATATCCACAAAGAATTTGATTTGGTTAAAAATTATTAAACGTTAAATCTGGTCTATTACATATAAACACATTTATCTTTATGTTTGCTTGTGCATTCTTAAGCCATTGTGATTCATAAATTTTATACATAAAGTTCAAGAATATTCATTATTACCCTACCCCTAACAACAGTCATCTAAAGAATATGCATATTTTAACAAAACAGGTACTATTTACAGAATCTCTGTCACATTGTATCTCTTTCCTGGAAAAAAAAAATTGTCTTTGATAAAAATCTTTATAGAGTCAGATTCCCTCACTGTCTATTATCTTAGTTGGGGTCTCTGAGGCTACCAACTTAATGGTTCCTCATTTAGAGAAGAAATCTTCTAAACCTTTATTTGCCTTTAGAACAATAATTATTTAACTTTATATATGAGTTCCACTCACTGATCAACCAAGGAATAGACATACCCTTTCTTCTTCTCTTCCCATCACTTCATTTGTAAATTAGCCTTCCTCCACATGACTGAATGATTAAACCATGAGGTAGGCTGCAGCATCTTTCACAAAAGGTAGGTTTAAAAGATGATAATTAGGGACCTATCATCTGAGTCTCACCAGCTCCTAAGTAGAAAGATTTTATGTGATGAGGTTTAGAATACAG
Organism: Marmota flaviventris; assembly: GCF_047511675.1. NCBI lineage: Eukaryota > Metazoa > Chordata > Mammalia > Rodentia > Sciuridae > Marmota > Marmota flaviventris. Next base: position 95,777,197 of record NC_092503.1, on the reverse strand, counting down.
GCAAGGTATGCAGAGAGTCTCCTTACCTTGACACAATTTCAGATTTAAAATCCTAGGTACTAAAATATAGACCAAGGATAAAAATTATAACCATGTACACTATTATTTCATAGAACCAGTAACTTCCCTGCATTTAAATGATTAAAATTTATCTCTTCCCTGGGCAGGTGTTTACAGGAGCTGTGGTTAACAGCATGGACTAATGAACCACTGTAGGTTCAATCCTTGTTCTGTCCCTTATTCTCTGTAGGATCTTGGGAATATAACTCTGATCATTTCCCTACCTGTAAAAAAGCGATACTATCAGTTGCCATCTTATAAAGTTGCTGTGAGAATACTAGTGGTTGCATTTTTCAATCTACTGCCAGTGGCCTTGTAGTTGGTGAAGAGATTTCGGAGATTCTGGAAATAGATGGATTGTCAGTCCAAATATTCATGTGAGCCTTTTCTCTGTAAGGGTACATTTTAATAAGTACTTTAGCTGTAATGTAGGAAAGATGATTTTAGGAAATGAGCACAATATAAGCCAAAGACTTCAAATTTATCTTTATGATTTTCTTTCTCTTTGTCTCTCTCTATTTTCTCTCTCTTTCCTTAAATATTTTATTTTGTGGTGAATAGGGAAGTCACTTAAAATAATAACTTTCAAATCTGCTAGATAAGTCAACTGCATTAATCTAGTTTTTTTCATCAGATTGATAAATTTTAGATTTATATGCCTTATATATATCCTGAATATAGATTATTTATAATCATGGCATTTCTAACTTCTTCCAGATAAAAAAAAAATATAATGATTTATTAAGCATGTCAACATATTAAAATCACACCCTAACCAACATGCAAATTAATATTAAATTAAAGACAAATTTGAAATATTTATATTCTGCTTATAGAAGTACCTAAAATGACTATAATTGGTTTATATTACATAATTCCTATGTAGTAATGGAACAGTGTTAGGAAATAACTTACTACCTTATAGCCATAATAAATATGACTATCACTGCATGATAAACAGGACTTTTTATTCATGAAGTGAATGTCAAACTCAACAGAAAAATGTGTATCATATTCAGTGTATTTATTCTGAAGCTTCTTAAAGTTATTTTCCTGTAGATGGATAAAAATAACAATCACTTTTCTATACTTAATGGATATAAAGTGTGTGAAATTATAGCTTTAAATATCTTATGCTTACAAGTTTATTAAAACTCCACAGCAAGTTACATACTTGTTCAAAGATTTATAGAGGACACACTGGATCACATTCTTACAGGCAAATGTCATGATTTCATGGGGACTACACCAACTCTGACAACATCCATCACACTACAAAGAGATAAGTTCCAAGGTGAAAAAAAAATGCAGACATGAAAAAATATAACACAGGAACAAAAAGCATAAGTCATTACTCCCATAATACAAATATATATTTAAGACACTGAGTTAAATTAAACCAGCCATAAAGAGAAAACTGTTAATGAAGGAGACCTATATCTTTTTAATGATCTAAATATCTTAACTACTTCCAAGTGTAAAAAGAACATGGCTAGATTTTAAATATTCTGAAAATGTGTCAAACAGGCAAAAGAATGCTCTATAATGAGCTTTCTAGAACTGTGTTTTCTGGACATAAAAAGGTCACTAGTCACAAGTGACTATTTAAATTTAGATTAATTTAAATAAATAATATTGGAAATTTTTTTGTTAAATTGCAGTGAAAAATATATTCCATTTTCTCTGTAGCTGCATGTAGCTAGTCACTATAGTATTAGTGCAGACAGAATGTTTCTATCAACACAGGGGATCTTCTATTGGACAGGGCATTCTAGACAATGGAATTCCTAGAGAATCAGGAACACAGAAATAAAGTGTTATCACTTGAAGGAAATGTTACGGATGTATAACATATTTCAAATCTGAGAAAATTAGCTGAGATCCTTTTCTACATGATTATCTGAAAGGACACCCATGCATTTTTTTAACTAGACACATATTTGTGCATAACTACTAAAGCCTAATATAAAGAAATGAGTATCATTGTTGATGGGTATTATTTTTTAATTCTAAAATGTCCATAAGGAATACAAAGAACTCTAATAAAACTAATGATCATGTGCAAGGCAAGCACTCTGCCACTGAGCTACACTTTATATACAACCGGAGATATGAAAAATAGTGCTGTATGTGTGTAATAAGAATTGTAATGCATTCCACTATCATTTGTTTTGTAAAAAAAAAAAAATCAATAAAAAAGAAACTAATGATTAAAAAAAAGAGAGAGAGAGAGAGTGTGTCATTAACTTCACAGCCTTTGGCATGGGAAGGTAATTTAGAAATACTGAGGCTATAATCATGGTAGAATCATCCCCTTTGCAGAGTAACTAGTAACAATATGATAAGGTAAGAAAACTGAGGCAGTGACATTAAGGACATATTGGCAGTTTGCTATAGCTAACCATGTATGGTTCAAAGGCCATGCATGGTAAGGTACTCAAGGGTGCAGGTACCTGAGCTACTCAACTGAGGTTTATCATCCTAGTCAAATTACTTAAATTTTCTATTCATAGTGTCATTATTTGTAAAAGGAGAATGAGAACAGCACATTTTTATTAAAAATTATTATGAAGACAACTTGTTGTTATGGTTTGGATATGAGGTGTCCCCCAATAGCTCACATGTAAGACAATGCAAGAAGGTTCAGAAGAGTAAAAACTGGGGTTGTGAGAGTCTTAACTTAATCAGTGATTTAATCCCATAATAGGGATTAACTGAGTGGTAAGTGAAGCAGTAGGGTGTGACTGGAAGAAGCAGGGAATTGGGGCATGGCTTTGGGATATATTTGTATCTGGCAAGTGGAGTCTCTAGCTCTCTGCTTCCTATTCATCATGTGAGCTGCTCTCTTCTGCCACACTCATCTGCCATAATGCCCTGCCTCACCTAGAGCCCCTAGGAATGGAGCCTGCTGTCTGTGGATTGAGAGTTCTGAAACTGTGAGCCCCTAAATAAACATTTCCTGCTTTACAATTGTATTGGTGGGGTCTTTTAGTAGCAGCAGCAATAAAGCTGACTAAAATATTGGTCAACAGGGAGCATAAAAATTTTCATTAGTAGTAGTATTTATGAAAGCAAAGTGAATATTTTGCAATATCATATTAAATATTTATGCTAATATATTTGTATTATGTGTTAATAAGAATTGATAATTATAAACATTGATATTACTAGCAGTATTTTTCCAGGAAAAAATCTATAATGTTGTTAAAATACAGATTTTTAAAGCTTATACCTTAATTGGAATAAAATTTTTGACGGTGGAATTTAGAATCAATTTGTTTTACAAACTCCCCCCAAGTAATTCTTATACATACTCACATTTGATAATTGTTAATATCAGGGCTGAATATGAATCTAGACACTCCCATTTCTTGTATCCTTAATTTCCTCATAAGTAAAATGGTAAACTAATATTTACTTCACCAGATCATTGAGAAGATGCTATTAGTAAGGATCCAAATAAGTTCCACTGGAATTGCAATGGCTTAAGCAGGGATTATTCACAAAAGGGCTCCTTACAAAGATCAGAGTAGCATCGGGGCTGCACAGGTGGTTCCCAGTGGAGCCACAGTGTCAAGCTGTAGCCCCTTCCAGTATGAAGCAAGGAGAGAACAGAGGTTAGCAGAAGACAGGGAGTTGTGTACAGCAGGCTACTGGAGTAGAACAGTCACCCTGATAGAGCACAGTTCCTAAGGGATCCTCACATGTAAGAAACAAAAATCAATACCCTCACCTCATTCTCTATTCTTACCCTCTGATCTTATAATTGGCTAAGCCCAACAGGAAGCCAGAAGCCACAGAAGCCTGTTAATACAGTCCATTTGTATCAATCTCTCATACCAGAAAACAGGGAGAAGATAGTGGACAGTGGATCTTAAAGAAAAATAAATGGGAGATACGTCATACATGCAAAGTGTTTAGTGCATTCTCATTTTCAAAGAACGGTTTCTTGTTTCTTGTTTCTGTGGTGTAATGGGTTCTGAATGAATTTGTGAAATGTTCTAACAATGTACTTAACATCTGTCTGTGACGAAAATATTGAAAAAAAGTAGACCCAAATTTTCATCATGTCAGCTTGGGATCTGATTTCCTTAACAATACTTCTAAAGTAGAAGAAGAAAAATCAAGAATCAATAAATGTGATGGATTCAAACTGAAAATCTTTTCAGCAAAGGAAACAATCAACAATGTGAAGAGAGTCTACAGAATGGGAAATAATCTTTACTATCTGTACCTCAGACAGAACATTAATCTCCAGGATATTATAGGAACTGAAAAAAATCTAACACCCCCCAAAATAGACCCCACAAATAATCCAATCAATGAATGGGCTGAGGAACTGAAGAGACACTTCACAAAATACAAAATTCAATTAATCAACAGCATATGAAAAAATGTTCAACACCTCTAGCAATTAGAGAAATACAAGGGCTGGGGATATGGCTCAATTGGTAGAATGCTTGCCTCACATGCACAAACCCTGGGTTCAATTACCTGCACCACCAAAAATAAAATAAAAGAAAGAAAGAGACAAAAATTAAAAATACAGTGAGATTCCATCTCAATCCAGTCAGAATGGCAATCATCAAGAATGCAAGCAACAATAAATATTGGTGAGGATGTGGGGGAAAATGTACACCTATACATTGCTAAAGGACTGCAAAATGGTGAACTACTAAGTAAAGCAGAATGGAGATTCCCCAGAAAACTTGGAATGGAACTACCATTTGACCCAGTTACCCCACTCCTCAATTTATACCCAAAGACATAAAAACTTGCAGTGAGGCAGCCACATCAATGTTTATAGCAGCGCAATTCACAATAGCTAAACTATAAAACCAACTAGGTGCCCTTAAAACAATGAATGGATAAAGAAAATGTGAGAGATATATATATAGAATATTACTTGGCCTAAAAGAAGAATGAAATTATGTCACTTGCCAGTAAATGGATGGAGCTGGGGAATATCATGCTAAGTGAAATAAGGCAATCCCAAAAAACTAAAGGCCCAATGTTTTCTCTGATATGCTCTTACTAATTCACAATAAGAGGGGGTGGTAGGGAAAAGAGAAGTACTTTCGATTAGAGAGAGAAGAGTGAAGGGAAGAGAGGGGATAGGGGATAGGAAAGACAGTAGAATTAATTGAACATTATTGCTCTATAATTACATAACCAGTGTAATTCTACATTATGTACAACCAGAAGAATGAGAAGTTATACTCCATTCATGTATGATGTGTCAAAATGCATTCTACTGGCATCTATAACTAATTAGAACAATTTTTTTTTTTAAAAAAGTAGTTGTTGGAACCTTTAAGAGAAAAGCATCAAGTCTTTGGAGACATGCCCTTGAGAAGTATTTTGAGGCCCTGATCTCTTTCTCCTTTACTTTCTGACCATGGTGTGTGTAATTTCGTTCTACTAAACATTCCCTCCATGATTTGCTGCCACAGGCCATAAGCAACAGGTCCAACTGATTTTGGAGTGAAACCTCTAAAACTGTCAGCTCAAATAAGTCTTTTCTCTTTAAAAAAATAATTAAATAAAATGATGAATCTGATACCATGGTAACCTATTGACTATTAGCTTTCTGTTTTAGGAAGATGCTTACTACCACATCAACATGGCATTGTTATTTTCATTATGCCATTGATTGTAATACTTCTTTAACTGTCAGATCACTTATTCTTTTCCCTCCTAATTGTCTTTAGAGAATTTATATACATTCCAGCATCATCACCAAAAATTATGTATCATAACATGGACTCAAACATCTTTGAACCAGATGAACTTGTCTTGTTGTGGTCTAATTTGCTCATGAAATTTAAATGAGACTCTAAGACATACATCAGCAATATTTTTTCCTAAAGTTACAGAGAGTAATACTTGAGCTTCTGGTCTACATGGTCTCTTGGAACTACTCAACTGCAACATAAACACAAAACAACCATGGACACTACACAAACAAATGGTTGTGGTCATGGTCTAATAAGGGTGCCTATGATCAAAAGAAAAATGACAACACTTGTAAGTAAAGGTGTGGAAAAGAGAACCCTTATACATTTTCAGTGGGAATACAGATTGGTAAACCCATCATGGAAACAGTTATAGCAGTTTCTAAAGAAATTGAAAAAAGAATTACTATTTGACCCAGTAATCCCTATTCTTGATATATACTAGAAGGAAATGAAATTACCACCTCAGAAAAATACCTGCACTCTGAAAATATGTAAACAACCTAAGTCTACATAAAAGCACGAATGGATAAAGAAACTGTGGTGTGTAAATACACACAATGAAACAGTATTCAGTCTTAAAATAGGAGATCCTGCCATTTGCAACAACGTGGATGAAACCAGAGAACTGATATTATGAAAAATGAAATTAGCCAGAGAAAGAAAACTATTGCATAATCTCACTCATATGGAATTAAAAAAAACAATGGCATAAATAGAAGAGAATAGGAAGGTGGTTACTACGAGTATGGTTGGAAAAATGGGAATATTATAGGTCAAAGGGCACAAAGATTTAGTTATCTCAGTTAAATAAGTCTAGAAATCATATGTATACCATGAGGACTAGAATTGCTAGTATTGCAACATATACTAGAAGTTTGCTAAGAGGTTTTAGGTATGCTTATCACAAAAAATTTAAATAGAAAAATATGTGAGATACAGATATACTAATTTACTTGACTGTAGCAATCACTTTACTATGTAAAATGTATATGGAAATATCATGTCCTACACCTTAAATATGTATAATAAAAATTTTAATGTATGCATAAAGAACTTTATTTACTGTAACAAGTCTTAGAAATTGGTCTACAGAATCATATGTCAATTCTTGGTCTAAAGGATCTTGTTTCTAGTGACTGTATGTTACAAACGAAAAATGGAATTCAAGCAAGTGAAAGATTTTGTTTAAACCACATAGCTTAATAATAGGCAGTTTCACTAACTGATTTCCAATCAGGTGACATGCCTCATTAAAAATGAGCAACCAATTCCAGCTAAAGTTTCAGCGTCTTTCTATTAACATAGATACTTTAATCCCTTTAAGATTGTCTTAATTGTCTATGGCTATTGCATAAGGAATAATGTTTGTCTTGCTTAAGATGACAGGTTAGGTTTTCTGAAATTATGTTTTGTAATCCTAAGGCTTTGTGTATTAATAACAAAAACATGAAAAAAATGAATTATGATGTAACATTATCACTAATGCTGAAATATCAGTAAGTGGCTAGCTACTACACTGAATAGCCACACATTCCTGGCATCTCCCTGGCAAACATTTGCCAATCACATTAAAAGCACAGTCATTTAGATTCATAGTCATTTAGCTTGTTCCCTGCAGCAAAGCTCAGACCTCTTTGGTAATGTGTGTAAGAAATCTGTTCTGTGACACCTGTGAAGGCAGCTAGGACTATTTGAAATGTGCTCCTCCCCATTCCCTACTGTTGGGTCTGAGCCTCTGAGTGCAAAACCTCATCTGATTGTATTGCATACATTATTTTTCTTAAAAAAATGTAATTCTCAGCATTCTGTACCAGATTGTTTCAACTTTTAGATTTCTATCATTTTAAAGTAATCACTTCTGGGGATAACTAATTTTATACATATAATTTCAAATCAGTTTTATTTGGAGCAGAATTGTAAAATCCAGGTCTTCTGAAGCAATGCAAGTAACAATAATGAGTGGGAAATCAAATATAATTCCAAAAGCATTGCAAGTCTATTAAAAGAAAACTGATCCTTGGCCTTAGTGTCAGTGAACAATAGGGACCACTAAAGAGCTGGGCTAGAGAGGGGATATCCTATAGAAAAAAAAGTGAAATTTCACTAACTGATTAATAACCTTTGGCTACAAAAGTCAAGTGTTCCTCTCTTTCCCAGTTTTTATCATATCAAAGTTTTAAACTGATGTCCACTAGTTCCAGATTTTTAAACATTATGAGGATTGAACATTCAGTTCATGGAATGCCATTTTGACAACCTTAAATTTAAGGTTTAATAAATTATTTTAAGTGTCTGAGTTCATCTCCTGATGTTCACAAAGTTAAATGAGCCAAGCTTCCTCTAAGTGACTGACTGTTCATTGAGGTTTAGCTGCACTCTTGAAATCCTATCCAAATAGTTCACAAAATGTCCTTTCCCCGTGTTCACAGTTCGATGTTTTGCTGCTAAATTCACTTGGGCAGTTTCTATTCCTTCATTGCCCAGGTCCACAATTGACATATATCAATGACTGTCTTGTAGGCTCACCCTACCACAGTGTAGGAACACAACTGCACCTGATCCCTATGTGTAGAAAAAGACTTGAAGTCTCAGCAACAGCATGCAAAGGCACTCAATAACCTTCTGTCTTCTTGCTTCCAAATATCATAGGCATAAATGTTATCATGTACTCCTTTTCAGCTATCTATGTTATCTTGACATGCTTCAATTATTCTGTAATTGCCAGTTTTTCAACAGTTGTGCCCTTGGAATGCATTTGCTCTTTTGACTAATCAGATAACTTGAAGATGCACTGCTACTTCTGCAATAAAAACAATATTGATAAGAGTCATTTGGTATTTTAATGGGTCCATATTTCAGGAGAAAATTATACTATCAACAGCGATTTGTATGAAATTCTTGTTATTTGTAAAGTAAGTAGGCCGCTAAATTTCTACTTAGGAAAATGTAACCAAAAATGTTTTCTCTTATTACTGTGACCAACTCAAAGGCTGATAAAGAAAGGTTTCTACAGTAAGTTGCTCATATTGCATTTTCACTTAATCCTAAAATAGGAGTCTGTTGCCAAACAATAGAAATAGCAGAATAACTGAAGCTTGTCAAGACCATCTAGGAGGTTGATTAAACCTAGAAATGGTTCCATGTGAAATTGACTGTGAACTAGAATTTATGAACCCATTACACTTTGCAGATATGACTTATATAGATTACTCCCTCAAGAAAAATTTAAGGAAAATAGAGATATGTCACCAAAAATTGTATGTGTCGCTATTACAACAAACTACAAGGTTAAACAGAAACAAACTCACATCCTTAAAGTCTTATCTTACCAAACTACCTGCATGTTTTTTCCAGGAAGTGTGTAAAATTGGTTATTTAAAATTATTCCAAGGTATGTATAAAATGGCCACTGGCAAGTCATAAGTAATTTTTGTGTAGTGCACTTTTTCTTTTGCAAATACAATGCTATTATTTTTATCCCAAAATGGATAAAGCTGAAAACAAATTGATAGTATTTTTAGGATGAAAAACAATTTCAGAACACAGCATTTTTGAAACCTTTAGTTACAGATTTTATTACTTTTCAAAAGCCATTGACAAAAATTTTCAGTAAACAATGTTTCACTATACGCCAGTGGGAAGGCAAGAAAGGAAATGGATATTATTTTATACAAATGACTTTGTTACTTTGATTTAAAAGGTTTTTTTTATCATTTATATATAATGACCACTTGGACAAAATACAAATATATCCTGACACTATCATTTATTGTCCCAACTCCTAAATATTGATTCAGCCAACATAGTTCTCATTATGCAGCATCTTCCTCAGTACAATACACACTTAATCAGAGCTATGTGATACTGATGAGAACAATGAGAAGGTCATTGACTTTTAAACCATTACAGTAACATGAGGTAAGTCAAACCATTCATTAAATGACAATCAAGCATAAAGGCTGCTTTAGCAGTGGGTAATTAACCCAGCTTTCCACAGATGGTTTATGCTCTGCTACTGCCCCCTAAAGCCAGTTCCACCTTTTGCCTTTGTCAGATGAGATTTCACCTTGGAAGCACTACCCCTTTATCACTTCATTTCACTTATTTTTAAATATTGCATTAGAATATAGAAAATGTCTGCATATAAATTAAAAAAATAACACAAATCTGGTGTTTTATTAATCTTAATCCATAATGACAAAAATCCAAATTTGCCAAGAAGAACTTTCCTCCAATATTATTTTGCTTCCATATTTCTCTAAAGCTCCTAGATTTGTAGTTCCTATTAAGACCAAATATCTCAACAATACTTTTAAAAAATGATACAATGCTCTTGAGACAAATTGAAATAAATGATACTGTGTCTAGCACACTGCAAGAACTCTGTGAAAAGTTTATATAGAGTAGGTGACAAGAATTGAGTCAGGAAATAAGTAGCAGACATCATGGGAAGCCTCCTGCATGGTATTGAGGACCTTAGATTTTATCATCATATTTCTATATTGGATAAATAATTCTGACAGCTGTATGGAGTATATATTCATGGAGTCAAGATCAGAAATAGAGACAGTTGGGAGACTTGTGGTAAATATGGAGTGAAATAATAAAAATTGAGGGTTATTAAAATTAATCCAGTATAGAGAGCTGATGCTCATGAATTTTTAATCAAAAGTTCAATAATAGACTGCAGTGGATTCCTAAGCTCTGAAATACATAATTCACTATGCTTGTATGATATACATGGTACCATTCACTCAAAGACCCCTTAGGGAACAAAGTCTATAGCTATCACAGATCATCAAAGAGATATACAAAACCTCAAAATACTAATAACCAGTGGTTATGTTAGTGTTACAGTGGATTAAGAGTGTGAACTATGGATCACATTGATATTTAAGTGGCAGATCAAGGTAAAAGAGTAAAGAGAAAAATTATAGAAGTATAAAGAGAAACTTATGCATGTATTACTTTGGAAATGAAGGAAATACAAGAAGACAAAAAAAAGGAGAATGAACTTAACAGTACAACTGGAAGTCTTTCATGGAAGGAAAATTCTATTGGTGTTTAAAAGGTAGAGTGCCACTGAAGACTTTAAAGAGAACACTTTTCAAAGAACAGTGATTTACAGTTAGGGATAATCCCAACACATCAATGGGAATTTGTAACTATAAGAAGTATTTTCTGATTGACACAAAGACTGAAATTTAACTCACAGGATTAGAGGACACTAAACATTTTCAAAAAATATGTAACCATTTTTAACAATGAATAAATATACACAAAAGCCAAAATGCAGTGGACTTGGCAAGTAAGGAAAATATAAAATTGAACACAGAATGAAAAAGGGATTTGAAATGTTAACAGCTAGACACATATTTTCTGTTTTGAATAGGTAAGGTTTAAAAATATACATTGACTAAGAAAAAGTCTGAAGAGAAAGCAATACTGATAATGAACTGAGGCTGTGGAAAAAATGGGTGGACAATGTGAGAATTAGCAAAAACACAGATGATTTGCCTGTAGGTAGGAGAGAAAACCTTCATCTTATGTAAAAGATGAACATGCTATCAACATATTCTCAGGTTTTGAGTGGGTGGTGCTGATGAAGGAGATCTTGCTTGATGACCTCAATCTTGTCAACAAAATAGAGTGTCAGTGAAGTAGATGATTTCTAATTTGTCTTCTGTTTACTGAAGTATACCTTTTCCCAAAATATCCTGTCCCTGAGTTGTTTGAAGAATTATACCCTAGATGTCTCAATAACTACACTTTGACAGTTAGTTTTGACATATGTATATAATTCATCTATATTTTCTGAGCACCTACTCTATACCACACATTACTCAGGCACATGTTAATGTCTAGGGTAGGTGGATTTCTTTGAATGTCATTCATTTACATGAGGGCTAACATGATTCTACCCACAGATCTTAAGTTAGAAAAAAATTTCATGTGCAGAATTCTTAAATCTATTGTAGCTAAAGCATTAATCCTATTATTATCTTCCTGGGCTTAAAATATTTTGCTTTTTCTAAAGCCTTCTTCAAACACTGTATGTAGGGGGAAATATGTTGGGTAATTGAAATAGTCCTTACATTTTAACTCATCCAATATAGAGAAAAAAAAAATAATCATTAGACCCAGAGGTCTTTGCAACTATACTTCTGCCTCATCAGTAGAATCTTTATACTTATTCCCAATTACACTGAATTTGTGGGGACATATAGGCAGAAATATTCTGATGCATGAAAGTGGAGTTAGCCACGCATGGTGATGCACACCTGTAATCCCAGAGGCTCAGAAAGCTAAGGCAGTAGGATCGAAAGGTCAAAGCCAGCCTTAGCAACCTAGCAAGACCCTGTCTCAAAATAAAAAATAAACAAGAGCTGGAGATGTGGCTCAGTGTCAAGTGAACCTGGGTTTCATCCCTGGTAAATATAATAATAATTATTATTATTATTATATTTTCTTATTAATTATTATATTTATTATTATTGTTGTTATTATTGTTATTTAATTTGCAAAGATACTATAAAATAGCAGTGGGCAAAACTGTAGCTAGATTTGTAGTTATCAAAGCCTAGGTCTAGGAAGAGAGGATACAAAGTTAGAATAGAATGAAAAACCTCTACCTCCTTCCTATCTATCTGGTTTGTTTTATAGTGTGATTAGTGTTCTGACGTTTAGAAATGTATCTTGTAGTATGAGAGATTATTGATTAATATTCCCTGAGCATATTACTTAGCAACCTTGTACCTCCTTCGGAATTTTACATGGATTTCAATGAGAGACATTGGGTGTCCATAAACATGATTAGCTCTTCTAAGCAGTTAAACAGTGTTTTGCATATAAATGTGGGTTTATTTTCCATCTAAAACTTTAATTAATGTAATTACTTCAAAGTAAATAACAGTACACTATTTCAAGGTCTCCAACAAAACAGTGGTATAATCAGCATGAATATTTGAAGAAATTTCATGGTAAAAAGAAAATAGGACTACTTTATATCAGGATGAATTCTATCCTTAAATTGAGAAGAACTAAGTAAGAGCTGAAGCTGCTATCAACTATGTTTTCCTTTTTTAAATTAAATAAATTTTGAAGTCCTACGATGAATCTACATATTACAAATATGCAGCAACTCCCCAATTGTAATGGCTATTTTCTTCTGGCTTGTTTCAGAGTACTATATTTTTCTCTATTTTAAAATGTCAGTCTTAGAAAGGCATGTGATATTTAATTGTCTTGCTAGTACAGAAATGAATCACTAACTCACTTATTCTGAATGGCATACTATTCTTAAAGCCATCCTATATTAAGGATTCATATTGAAAGTACTTCAGACATAAGTGTCGGGAACAAATTACATGATCTCATATTATTTCTTTAGAAATTTATCCTTTTAAAAGATGCAAGATACACCTCTTAATTCAATTAAAAACTATGATGGCTACCTTTTGCAGTTTGAAACAACAAAGTGGAATGTCATTCTAGTAAGTGGTAAAGCAGTGAACTTATCTCTATAGAATAACCAAAAACAAACAAACAAACAAAAGTGTCTTTCAAAATTAACAATTACACAAAATTTCAATCAGTTATCATCTTCTTAGTTGCTTTTTACCTAGTTCCCATTTTTGTCTACTATATCTTTAAGAGTAAAAAAACAAAACTTCCTAAAAACAAAGAATATTAAACCTGTTATATTTTTTGACATGATTTACATTTACAGATCCACACCAATTACTTGTAATCACACATTTCTTCATATTTGAAATGTTAACAAAATATGCATTATAACTGAACTATCCTACAATTATATTTAGAATCAACAGAATTTCAGCCAATCATTAATATTTATAACAATTAGCGGGCATATTAAGTTCCTTCAAATCTTCTAATACTCTGCTTCCTTTTCAAACAAATACTCAGAGGAGACCTGAAGATGGCAGAGTAGAGCAGAGCTAGGTGGTGACCCCTGGCTCCTCCACAGGGCAGAAAGGAGGAAGCTCAGGAACAGCTGAACAAAGAGGGGGGTAACAGAATAAATGCTCTCAGATCCAATATGGGAGAGTCTGAGACTTGGAAAGACTTGAAGTCTCTCTATAAGCAAGTTTTAGTTTTTCCTAAGGTTGATTAGTACAAGACTTTTTCTCTAAACTTCTTGTAGTAAACAGGTTTAGTGTCTTCTCTCAAAGTGGTGCTGATACAGGGAACAGCAGAGGACACACATTGAATGAAAGTATAAAAAAATAGGCATTCACCCACTGTGGGGCTCACAAGATAAAGGAGCTCAGAAAATAAACTACTGCATAAAGGAAGAAGAAATAATCATCCCATATGCAATATGAAAAAGCAAAGGAACAAACCAGCCCACAACACTTGAATAACTTGACACAGCAGAGAAGGAAATGTTGAAGAAGGAATTTAGAAAGTTCACAGTTAAAATGTTCAACAGTTGAGAAGAAGATAAAAAGAATGAACTTCTAAAAATACAGGAATTCAAGACCATTTCTATAAAGAGAGAGAGATTTTGAATATTAACCAAAACCCTGAAATCAAAGTAAATCACAGCAAAAATTCAATGAGCAGCATCACCAATGAATTAGATCACTAGGAAGGAAGATTTCAAGCCTTGGAGACAAAGTACCTAATCTTGAAAACAAAGTTAACAATAAAGAAAGATGTTAACAGGCAATACCAGAATATTAAAGTAATCTTAGTGTTAAGAAACCAAATATTAGAATTGTTAGGGTACCAGAAGGCTCTGAATTAAGAGTAAAGGAATACAGAATGATTTCAATGAAATAATATTAGAGAATTTTCCAAATCTTAGGAAGGAGACACAAATCCAAATATAAGTGCATACAGAACCCAAAATGGGCAAAATAAAAGAAAAAGATCCTGTCAAAGACACATTATAAATAAAATGCCTAATATAAAAAAAGATAGAATCTTAAAAGTCACAAGGGAAAAACAGTAGGTCACATTTAAAGGTAATCCAATTTGGATTTAACTTATTTTTCAATCCAGTCCTTAGAAGCCAGGTGGTCTTGGAATAATATACACCCAGAAACCTTCCGTGATAAACAAATAGAAATAAAGTTGAAACAAAAATCTTCCACGATAAGCAGAATCTAAAATTATTTATAGCCACTAACTCCATACTGCAAATCATACTCAATGAAATCTTTCATGGAGAAGAAATGAAAACCAGCATGGGGATGAATTATACTAGAAGAATATTCAATTAAAGGAGAACCAAGTATGAATTGAGCATTAAAAATACATCAAAATTCCAGAAAATAAAATTCATCACTCTGTAATAACAATAATAACACTGGACATAAATAGTATAAACTCTTCAAAGACATAGATTGGCAGATTATATTAGAAAGCATGGACTCAATTATATGTTGTTTATAAGAGATTCACCTCAGACTGAAGGTAAAAAATGATAAAAGAGAGACCATATAAATGGAAACCAAAAGCAGGCAGAGTTAGTGACTCTGATTTCAGATAAAGTAGATGTCAAGCCAAAATTAACCAGAGAGAAAAAGAAGGTCACTCTACACTGGTTAAGGCAATTGTCCGAGAAGAGATAAAATGATTGTGGATATTTATGTCCCAAATAATAGTGTATCTACACATATAAACAAATGATTCTCAATATAAAGAACCAAATAGATCACAATACATTAATACTGGTGATTTCAACACACTTCTTTTGCCATTAGATATATCATCCAGACAAATCAAATAAAGACTTTACAGAACAACAACAAAATACTGTCAGTCAAACAAATCTAACAGACATCTATAGAATACTTCATCTGTTGACAGCTGAATTCACTTTCTTCTCAGTGGCACATGGAACTTTCACTAAAACAAATCATAGTTTAGGGCACAAAGTAAGTCTCAGCAAACACAAAAATAATAGAGATAATTCCTTGCATCCTATCAGATCATAATGAAATGAAATGAGAAATCAATGACAAGATAAGACTCAGAAATCATTCTAACACCTGAAGAATAAACATTACAATTTTAGTGACAAATGGATCTAGACAAAATTAGTGGGAAAAGTTTTTAAATTCTTAGAAATAAACGAGAATACAGATAATATATATCAAAATCATTGGGACAGTATGAAATCAATTTTAAAAGGAAAGTTAATAGAGCTAAGATTCTCCATTACAAAAACAGAAAGTTACCAAATAAAAAATCTAATGCTATACCGCATAACAATAGAAAAACAAGAAAAAACTAACAGCAAATCAGTAGAATGAGAAGTAATTAAAACTGAGCAAAAATTAATAAAATTGAGAATTAAAAATGCAAAGAATCAAAAGTTGATTTTTTGAAAATATAAAAAATTACTAAATTCATAGACAAATTAAACAAAAGACAGAGAAAAGACCCAAGTTAACAAAATTAGAGCTAAAAAAGCAGAAATAATCATAGACATTTTTGAAATTGGCAAGATTATTAGAATTCACTTGAAAATTTACACTCTAATAAGCTATGAAAAATAAAAGACATTGACAAATTTCTAGATACATATAACCTACCCAAACTGAACTGTGAGGATATAGAAATCTTAAACAGACCAATCTTGATGCAATGAAGTAGAAGCAGCAGTTAAAAGCCTTCCAACTACAAAATGTCCAGAATCAAATGAATTCTCAGCCAAGTTCTACCAGACCTTACAGAGCTAACACCAATCCTCCTCAAATTAATCCATGAAACCGAGAAGAAAAACCACCAAATTTATTCTATGAATTCATTATCACTCTTATACCCAAACTAGACAAGCAATTAAGAAAGAAACATTCAGACCAACATATCTGATGATCTAGATGCATAAATTCTTAATAAAATATTGGCAAAACACATTCAAAAACACATTAAGAAGGCAGTACACCATGATCAAGTGAGTTTCATCCTAAGGATCAGGTAGCTGGAAGGATGCAGGTGCCAAAATTAGAAATGAGTAAATGTGAAGGAATTATATTTGGGCAGTATAGTGTTGTACTTATTATATTTGAAATGACTGATGGTATTGGGTGGGGGAGGGTAACACTTCTCAATTTTTTCCCTTGTATTCACAATAAGTGGTATTTGGGGCCATGATAATAAACATGTTATGTTACAAAAGCATAGGCAGAGGAAAGTTAAAACTCCAAAGACTTCAATAAGAGTGTCCAATGGCATTGAACAATTATCTTAATAAATCTTACATTAATCATATTGATAAATATATAATTAGTAGAGAACGATGGTATGTTAACATTGAATATAAACATGTACAGTCATTTAAAAATAAAAAGTTAGTTTCCTTTTTGGTGTTAACTTTTACAGTCTAAATGTGTCAACAAGGTTGTCCAAATACTCACAAAAATTTCCATATAAGCTATGTTGTAACTTACTCCTTGCATTTAAAACTACATCATCATCCCCTTTCTTTGAATACATACAGATCTGTAGTATTGTTTCATGACTTTATAATTTTCTTTTGGTGGCTACATCATAATTTATCAAATTTCCAAAATATCTTGACATTTTCTAAATTTTTAGTTCATTTAAAAATGGTGATGATTGCCTTTTACATATACCCTTTTACCCTTGTCTGCCTACTTTCTATTTCACATTAACAGAGCCTTCATGTGTTATCAGATTAACCTGTCAAAAGTTCATGCCAGATTGCATTTACATTAAACATGTGTTAACAGAATATTTGTACATATTTAATCAAACCTTGAATTTTAGCTATTTTGCTATCAGTATAGAAAATTAAAACTTGACTCCTGTTTAATATGAAAAAAATTAAAATATATGTGGAAGTTTTACAAATTTATTTTTAATTTTTGTTTTGGGTTCTCAACAATATTTGTTGATATAATAGTTATACCAATTCATCATGCCTAAAACATTTTCTGATTTTTTAACTTAGGTAAGCTACATATTTTTGAAATTATCAGCTCATGAAATAATTAGTTAACTTGTAGTTAAATATTTTTCTATTTGCTGTTAAGATTCCTTTTCTGTAATTTAAGATTATGCTGCTTTTTATTTTTTGAATACTTATCTCCATTCTTATTTACTAAAAATAATTTATGGCTGAGTTTTTTATGAGCAAAATTTTGATTGTATTATACAGATTTTTGTAAATATTGTGTTTTCTGTGAAATTATTATCTAACCTACAATCTAAATTTACTTTGCTTTTGAACCAACAGTAGTGCTATTGGTGCTATTGGAGTATTTCTTTTCTTTCTCTCTTTCTTTCTTTTTTTACTTCTAAGGGTTTATGAGTTGGAATTTTCAATCACATTATGAAACAACAATGTGAGTTGAATAGTACCTACTTCAGATGGCTTATTAAGCTTTTTCTTTTAATTTAATTTAAAATTAAGCTTTCTTTGATTCATTTTCATGAATGTTCTAGGGATAATTTTAAAAATTAATACTCTGTGTTTGTACCACACAAACATATTTATGTCTATTACAAATGCACACATACAATAAATGTAACACATCAAAATATTCAAATATTTATTTTTTAATTTTCTATCCAGATTTAATTATCTATGCTGCCAAATACTATAGAAAATAAAAATGTCTCCAATCTATGGTTTCATCTTTATTTTGTCAGGTTGTTTGACTTCTTTTTTTAAAAAACTTTTTAATTTGTTTCAATTAGTTATACATGACACTAGAATGCATTTATCAACTTTGATATATCATACATAGATGGGATATAATTTCTCATTTTTCTGAGTATTCGTGTTGCAGAATCATATTGGTCATGCAGTCACATAAATACATACAGTAATAAATTCTGTTTCATTCATCTATCTTTTCTATCCCCACATCCCCTCCCCTTCCCCACCATCACTTCCCTGTACCTACTCTAAGGTAATGCTATTCTTCCCTAGTACCCCCCACCTTATTGTGAATCAGCATCTGCATATTAGAGAAAACATTCAGCCTTTGGTTTTGTGGGATTGGCTTATTTCACTTAGCAAGATATTCTCCAACTCCAACCATTCACTGGCAAACGCCATAAATTTGATCTTCTTTAAAGCTAAGTAATATTCCATTGAGTATATATACCACTTTTTCTTTATCCATTCATCTATTGAGAGACACCTAGGTTGGTTCCATAGTTTACCTATTGTGAATTGAGCTGCAATAAACATTGATGTGGCTGCATCACTATAGTATCCTGATTTTAAGTCCTTTGGGTATAAATCAAGGAGTGGGATAGCTGGGTCAAATGGTTTTTCCATTCCATGGTGGTTGCACCAATTTGCAGTCCCACCAGCAATGTATGAATGTACCTTTTCCCCCACATCCTCGCCAACATTTATTGTTGCCTATATTATTGATGATTGCCATTCTTACAGGAGTGAGATGAAATCTTAGAGTAGTTTTGATTTCATTTCTCTAATTGCTAGAGATCTTGAACACTTTTTCATATGTTTGTTGATGAATTGTGTTTCTTCTGTGTAGTGTCTGATCAGTTCCTTAGCCCATTTATTGACTGGGTTATTTGTTTTTTTGGTGTTAAGTTTTTTTAGTTCTTTATATATCCTAGAGATTAATGCTTTATCCGCATATTTGTTAATGATATGTTTGTTGTTCTGAGCATACAATTTTATGGTGAAAATATATTTTTAGTTTTAATTTCCTTTTCTTTTGTATGTGGACCTCCAGTGTCATTGAATTCTTTTATGTTTGAGTTTTCATATCCCTAATAATATATAACTACCTTTACTTCTGAATTGTTAATAAGTACCTGCTCCCAGGCTTTGGAATTCAGTGCTTCTAGGTCATTTTCCACTAGATACACCTCTTATAAAAAGGGAAACAACAATGTTGTGAATATGAAGTCTGTTAATAAGTGTCTCTTAACCCAGTCATATTTGGAGTTTATCTTGATATCTTTTCCAAAGGTGATTTGAAAGTGTGAGTGCCATTCCTGTTCTTCTAATGGTAATTTATTTTTTGGTAAATTAATGTTTAATTAAAAATTAAAATAAAATCAAGGGGCTGTGGTTGTGGCTCAGGGGCAGAGTTCATGCCTCGCACATGTGAGACACTGGGTTTGATCCTCAGCACCACACAAAAATAAATAAAGCAAAATAAATATATTGTGTCCATGAATAACTAAAAATAAATTTAAATAAAAAATAAAATAAAATCAAGAGGACTTCACCTAGAATAATAAAAACTACTATAATGAATCTCTTGACCATAAATCTCATGACATAGATTTCTATGACACAGGAGATCTTCTCTCGTTATGTTTCCCTAATCAGAATTAATTGCATTGACCATTGCATTAATTCCAAATACTTGTATTTTACTATTAAGAATAATTAAAATTTCCTTAATAGTTGGATAGTTGTATATTAATATGATCAATATATCTTTTGTCTTAGCCAAGCAGGTATATTGAGGTCTATTGACACATCATACTATTGACTCATTTCACATGTACAATTCAATGACAGATATTACATTTACAGTGCAATCACTACTGTGTTCTTTCTTCTCCCCACTCTTGTTTTTTTTGAGTTGAGGTCTCACTATGTTGCCTAGTCTAGCCTTGAACTCTGGGCTCAAGGGAGCCTTCCACCACCTGAGCCTTTAGAATAGCTGGGACTACAGATGTTTGCCACCAAGGCAGCTGCTTCCTTCCTCTTTTATTCAACTTCACATTTTTCTAATTAGGATTTGACTTCTCTCAAGGGCACTTACTTTATGAAGGTCAGATTTATTAGTTTCCAGGACAGCTACCACAAAATCACACAGACTAAGTCACTTAAATTTGTTTTCTCTTAGTACTGTAGTCTAGAAATTCATGATCAGGTTGTTAGTAAGTTTAGTTCCCTTCTCAGCTTGTGGATGGGCATTTCCTTGCTGTGTCTTCATTGGGAATTTCATCTTATGGCAGAGGTCCCTGTATGGCCAAATTCCCTCTTCTTACAAGAACACCAGTCATATTGGATTAGGGCCCACTTTTACAGATCAGTTTACCTTAACCACCTCTTTATTCCCTGTCTCCATAATAGTCACATCCCAGAGATAGCCTCCACATACGAACTTGAGTGGGGAAAAAGGACACAATTCAACCCATGACAACAGATACTGTTATGGCTGAATGAAATGTCTTGCTTACCATTCAGTATCTATAGTGCAGTGTTTCTCCCTTTTCCCTACAGCTTCCTACATGTGGGTATGAAGCTCTCCTCCAGTTAAACTGCCTTTGGTTCTGGAAGTCAATTTTGCATTCTTTTTACAAATTCATTTTCCCTTCACTTTTCATACTTGTAATTCAGCAAAAGATCCTCACATGGGATTTGGCAATGATGTTGATGAAATAATAAGATGAATATGCTTAACCTCATTCTCCACCATGTTTCTGTTCTTAGTCCATATGCATGTTCTCCCCTTGAGAATTATCATGTAATTTTTTCTCTATTCTACCCACAGGGAAAACTGCTTGGTCACTATCTCCAGAGTACCACTGTTATTAATTAATACCTCTAAGAAACAGAAAAAAGTAATTCATAGTTTTAAAACTTTCCTCACTACCTCTTGTTTCCATAAAATCCCCTGAAGCTGGCATAAATCCAGGGTTCTATCTTGGACAGCTATTTTCTCAACTCACCTAAACAAAGGAAAATGTTTTAAAATTCACTAGTTGATGCCTCTTTTCTGTGCCATCCTTCATTAGATCTTGCATGTTAAGTAGTTACTTCACAGATGGATTTTAAAAGGAAAACAACTAAAGATTTCAAAATGTCCTTACATCCTTCTCAAGTTGGAAGTATAGCTTTTGTGTAAGTTTTGGCAGACTTAATTCCCATTCCTATAAATGCTGCAGTACTTTTCTTCTTACTGCCAAGGCCTCTTTTTATTTATTTATTTGTTTGTTTGTTTGTTTGTTTGTTTATGTATTTTATGTGGGGCTAAGGATTGAATCCAGTGCCTCACACATGCTAGGCAAGCGCTCTGCCACTGAGCTGCAGCCCCAACCCTGCCAAAGTCTCTTATCTAGGCAATAATAAATTTATTTTCCATAAAAGAAAAATAAAGGGGGACACATACTCAAAAGCTCCATTTATGTGCCAACATATATAAGAAGATAAAGAAAGCTCTACCTTAACTCATATTCACTTCTATCATATTTTTTTCTAACCTAATTATCATAATTAAGCCTGACACTAATCACAACACTGTGTCCCAGGAGCTGAGAAGCAGGATTCTTCTCTTCTGTCGCAGTCCCAATTTAGGATGAGAGAGAGAGAGAGAGAGAGAAAAGAAGAAGGAGGAGGAGGAGGAGGAGGAGAGGGAACATTTTATGCATCTATGATAATTCTAACTTTTGAAATATCAACAGACACATTCACATGCAGATACAAAAAGTACTTTGGCATAAAAGTGTGAGCATAGGCTTCTACATTGGTACAGGAGCCCCACCTTCAACCCACAATCAGCTCCCCCTATGAAAGGCTGAATATACTTTATGCCCAAGTACACAGTCCCAGCAGTTATACTTACACTCAGTCATTAAGATCTCTTGCTATTAAAAATGCTTATAATAAAAGAAATCCCAAAGGCCAATCACATGACCACATGCACATTTATCAAGCCTTCTGATTTCTATTCAGAAACTTCACTTTGAGTATCTATTTAGTTATTCTTACTAATAGCCTAGTTCAGGAGTTCAGAAGTATGCACTGTGTTGCCTCAATTTCCCTAGGATTATTAACCTTATGGCAAAGTCAGATAAGTTCAAGTCTTTTTTTTTTTTTTTTTGCTACCACTTCTCAAAAATGCCTTACTAAGTAGAAGAGCATACTAAAATCTGCCAAATAATAGCAAATATGCTTAGTAAGCTAAGATTCTTTCATATAATAAATACATTATCAGTATTCTTGTAAAGAGAGAATGAAAGAGAAAACATACCTCTTATTATAAGTCATTAGGGATGGGCTATATTTTGCTTTGCTCCATTCCCTTGTGGTTTCCTTTTCCTTTCCAGACAGGGTACAACTCTGTCCCTTCTTGGATGCTGCGGCAGGAGCAGCCAACACACCCCTTTAGAGTAATCATGTTCTAAGAGGGATGTGATGTCGCAAACAAATAATTCATGAAAACCTAGGAATTTCAAACATTTTTGAGAGTGTGCCCTGGAATAATCTGGAAAGTACAATGGTAGAAGGGATGATAAATGTAATCATTAAACTACTCGCTGGGTCTGGTTAAGAAGGGCTGTGTACCTGTGCGATAATACTGATAGTATTATCTTTTCTCTTTACACCTAGGGTACTCTGTGCTCTTTATATATCTGACACCAGTGTCTGAGGAGGTCAGATAGATAGTGACTAAGTAATTCACTTTAGCTCTAAAAAGTCTGCATATTCTAGGATAACACAAAGTTTACAACTGTTACCCATTTTAGAACTAGGAACAAATAAACAAGGACAGACATGCTCCACAGGATACAGGGGGAAAAAAAAATGACAAATGTTCTAAAGTAAACAAACTGAAAGGATAAATACAAATCATGGCCAATAGATTAGGACACATTTTTATGCTAACATTTACAGAGAAGACTGACTTCATGAATTGACTGAGGAAATTCATAAAAAGTTATTACAATAGGATTATCTATGATCATATTTTTAATTGATTATAGCCAATAGATACATAAAACAAATGTCATGGTGTACTCATTTTAAACAAACTCTATTTTCTGACCACTGACCAAACTCTGTTTTTTAGCATTTAGCAATAAAAAGACCAAGGCCTGTAATATGAACTTAAATTAGCTAATGAACTAGATGCTTATTCATTGACCTTTATGAACTTCACACTCTGGTCACCACTAAGATGAGTTCAAACATTCTCCAGCCTAAGGAAGCCTATCAATCTTGAGACAAGTGCAATGCCTTAACAGAGAATTATAGTGCAATACTACACGGCATGACATAGGTAAACACAGTAGCCATCATAACCATTAAAACAAACAAACAAAAGAAACAACCAGAATTTTTCCCATTTGCACTCAAAGCTACTTTTAAAATCACAACCACACATTTGGGGCCTCTGGATATTTACTTGGAACACCCTGAAGAATCCTATGCTTTTACCTATTTCCTCTCCCTATTCCTCTCCTTTACATTTAATTACTGAAGGTCCTGTAGGTCCTCGGAGGGGACTTTCCTCATTCAAAGTCAGGACAGAGTCTATCTTGTATACTATATATGCTTATATATGTCTATCTTAAATGCTCTGCAGCAGTTTACTTCTCAGGGTCTATCCATACTGTATTGTAGTGCTCTGCTCTTCTGTCCATTCCCAAGCTCTTCCAAGGAAAAATGAGCATTGAAAAAGCAAGTATTGCTGCTGGTGTTGGTGGATCCATCCCTAGCATAAGTTCATGACAAATGTCATTTGCTCAACAAATATTAATTAAATGATTTAACTCTGGAGAGTAAATGTGAAGGTTACCGATATAATAAAAGTAAAGCACTTTATAAGAATGCAACAGACATGGTCCTTTGGCTGCTAAATTTAATAGGATGCAGTGTGCAAGAAATTAGATGTTAAGTCATAATCAAAACAAAAAAAAATTAAATCACTCTTAGAAATATACCAGAAACATGGAGATGGCAGGCACCTATCACCAGCATTATCACTATAGGCCTAAATTAGACAAAGCCACATTCTGTCCTCTTATATCTTAACTTGTGTTAGCAGTGGATGGTAAGCAAGCAATCCTACCTAAATGAACTCAATAATTTTTTTCATAGGTGAACTTTTAGGGTCTCCCTCATAAACTGCTAGAAGGATTAAATGTGATAACAAATGTAAAGCATTTACCCTTGTTTCTGGCACAATAATTCTGAAAGCTATTTAGAATTTACATTCTAAATTCAGGCTAATCTTCTACCTCTTTTCATTTTAATACTTGGTAAACCCAGATCAGCATTAGGGCAATCTTAGAAAGTCACCCAGCCAAGGAAAAATACTTGATTCAGTCCAGCTGTACTGGACTGGTTCATTCAGTGCCACATAGAAGTTTCATCATTGGAGGAGAATAATGGTCCCTGAGACTGTATTTTTGCAGTTGATGAAAGAATCATGCTTAAGAGATCACTTAAAACAAACAAACAAACAAAAACTTTAGAAACCATAACAAATATTAAGGGTTTCTTTATCATGGTCTAGAAAATGTGTTCAATGTCTTAATTTTTAAATAAACAAAGAAAAGAAAACCCCTGTTCAGCCGTTGCTATTTTCACCCCCATTTTACAGAAGGCCAATGATCACTGGAGTTGGGAGAAATAGGTCTTGCTTATGTCTATGCACAGAGGTGGAGTAGCATTCTAATTCAGAGTAGTACCATTTCAGAGCCTAAACACTGAACAATGCTTTTGTCCTTCTTTCTAAATGGTAGTCCACCAAGGAATGAAATCCAAATTATTTTTTTTTAAATATCTGATCCAAATGGACAACTTTCAAAGCAACCAAATAAAACTGTTAGTTCCCCTTCTCCACTTATTTATTTTCCTTCAATGTGTAAGTCATTTTCCCCACAAGCACTATGTTAGTCTTTAAGTGTTGAGCCAAGTCACAGAAGTCTTCAGATTCCCTCAACCCAGTGAATATTTTTAAAGGAAACACCAAATCAATATGTTAATGTTTTGATTTATGGTTCTATAGGCAACTGACAGACCTCTATCTTGTTTACATACAACACTGTAAAAGCCAAAGGTAATACTTGTTTATGCTTCATGCTTGCTCTTAATTTAATCTCAATTCTCCCAGGACCATCTTCCTTCTGGGATCTAATGTAACCTTTGTCTCTCCCCTACTCGCTGGGATTTTAGCTGCATCTTTTATTATAAGGTAGAAGAACAGGGAGTAGAAGTACATATGGACTCTGGACCCAGAATCCTCATATCCTGGCTAAGCCACCAAATACTGCTATGATTCCAAGATAGTTAATGAATTTTCCTTAGCCTTGGTTTCATTTCCTCACCCCTAAATTGGATACAAGAAGTTCCTACACCAGAACATTCCCCTTATCATTCAGTTAATAGGATGAGTCTCCCTACTTTTTCTAGCACAAAATCCAAACTGAATTAGCATACTGTAACATGAAACCCATCTATCTCTGTGATTCACAATCATAATCATGGGCTTAATTACTCTTCTTCACAAATGCAGCTTTTTTGGTAAATATATTAAATGATAGGGTTGCATCAATATTTAAGATTTTCCTCTTCAATGATGACTAGGGCTTCCTTTGAAATTTAACTCAATTAAATATTTCTAAAGTTATAGAAAAGGAAAATCCAATCTTCCCCAGGTCCGTATGTTGTAAGACAGATAATGGCACATATTTTTAATTGATTTTATTTTTTAAAATAAATGACAGCAAGATGCATTACAATTCTTATAACACATATAGAGCACAATTTTTCATATCTCTGTATATAAAATATGTTCACACTAATTCATGTCTTCATACATGTACTTTGGATAATGATGCCCATCACATTCCACCATCATTGCTAATCTCCTGCCCTCTCCCTTTCTCTCCTACCCCTCTGCCCTGTCTAGAGTTTGTCTATTCCTCCCGTGCTCCCCCTCCCTACCCCACTATAAGTCAGACTCCTTATATCAGAGAAAATATTGAGCATTTTTTTTGGCTAACTTCTCTTAGTATTATCTTCTCCAACTTCATCCACTTACCTACAAATGCCATGATTTTATTCTCTTTTATTGCTAAGTAATATTCCATTTTGTATATATACCACATTTTTTAATCCATTCATCTACTGAAGGGCATCTAGGTTACTTCCTTAATAAGATTCCTATAGCACAAGAATTAAAACAAAAAATCAATAAATGGTATGGACTCATACTAAAACGTTTCTTCTCAGCAAAAGAATCTGTGAGGTGAATAGACAGCCTACATCTTGGGAGCAAATTTTTACCCCTCACATATCAGATAAAGCATTAATCTCTAGGATATATAAAGAACTCAAAAAGCTAAGCACCAAAAAAACCAAATAACCCAATTAATAAATGGGCCAAGGACATGAAAAGACACTTCTCAGAAGAGGATATACAATCAATCAACAAATATATGAAAAAAATGTTCACCATCGCTAGCAATTAGAGAAATGCAAATCAAAGCTACTCTAAGATATCATCTCACTCCAGGCAGAATGGAAGCTATTATGGAGAAAAACAACAACAAGTGTTGGTGAGGATGTGGGGGAAAAGGTACACTCATACATTGCTGGTGAGATTGCAAATAGGTGCAGGCAATATGGAAAGCAGTATGGAGATTCCTTGGAAAACTGGGAATGGAACCACCATTTGACCCAGCTATTCCTCTCCTTGGTCCATACCCAAAAGACTTAAAAACAGCATACTACAGGGACACATCTACATCAATGTTTATAGCAGCACAATTCATAAAAGCTAAACAATGGCACACATTTAACATTAGATTAACTAAACAAACAATGACAGAAGTGGCAGAAAGATGCTCAAGGTCAGGCAGTGAACTGAAGTTGCAATTAGCACAGAAATAAGAAAAATGATACACACACACACACACACACACACACACACCTCAAGTAATAAGGCATAACTGAAACCTGTCAATACACTAACAAAACAAGCAGTATCTTTTTAAACAAGATATATTTTATGCAGAAAATATGAACCATATCAATAAGAAATGGAAAGAGAGAGAAAATATGTACAATAGTTTCCCTACACAGCAGCTCATGTAAGTATGTGGATTACAGTTGGATTTCTATAGTCTATGACCTAGATCCACATCTTAATAGCTATGTGACTGGGCAGTATGTTTTACTTTATGCCATAGGTTTTTATCTGTTAAATAGAATAACAGTACTTAACACCTGGAGTTAATGTGAGGCTAAAATGACATAATGCAAATAAAGCAGGTATTGCAGTGCCAATCACATGGTAAGAACTCATTAAATATCAGTTATAATACGTATAAGATAACTGGAATTTAATACCTCTCTTTGAAAAGAAGTTATTTTATTTACTTAAAAGTCCAGGGAGACTGAAGAAGATATATAATAGACCTCAGGAAAACTTTTTGGTGCAATATATAACTATGCATTCAATCTATTAGATTATATAATAATCTGAATATATACAACTTGCATAGGAGACTGCCTAATATCCTATTAGAGATGATGATGGAAAATCCATATTCAAATCTTGACCTGATAAGCTATACTGTGTTCTTCATTTATCCCTCTATCACCTATTTAATGCATGAGAATGACTGGCTAAAAGTCCCACAGACTGATCTGACACACACACACACACACATACACACACACACACACACACCTCCTCAGGAATGTCTGAGAAGTAAATGACTTGTGCATGACAAGTAACCCCAGGGAGTACAACTCAAAACTGAAATAAACAAATTAATATCTTCAGCCTGCTACAGGTTCTTCAAATTGCATATTTAGATTCCATGAACACAGCAGGCTTAGGGAGTCCTGAACCCATCTGATAACATCTGGGCCTTGTCCCATGTGAGGCTCACTAGTGATTATGTACATGAATGAAGGGCTTGGAAAAGAAATGCTGGATTTTGAAACTTTATTTCATAGTTTATAGCTTGCTCAATGGGATAAACATTAAACTACACATTTTAAGGTCATATCTCAACGATTAGTTTCACTCTCTTCCAAGACTTAAATTCATTACCATAAACTATGAATGAATGGAGCATCAGGGAATAGCCTGCTTAGTATTTAACAGAACATGCTGCAGAGTCAAATTCCAAATCCAGATTTGCTTGTATAATTCCAATGCTCAGCAAATAATAAACTCCTTAATGTCTGTTATTGTAAAATGAGTTCTAGTTAGCGATAAAGCCAAAAAAGTGAGTCTAGAGTCATATTCCTGGAACCCATTTATATTCTATCTCAGATAGCACATGGTCACCTTCTTTTTAAAAGTGTACTTTGATTAGTATTATGATAAAAGTAATTAATAATTCTTGATAGAATGAGTATCTGGTTAGAAGTTTTAAGCACCATGCCTCCCCCCCATTAAAAGAGCATGCATTTAAAAATAAAGAATATAAATATTAGCCCCAATATTTTATTTTTGTTGAATTGGTTTTAAAGCATGAAGATAAAATGACAAAAGATGAGCAGTCCTTTTACCTGGGCCAAGCTCACATCATGGCAAGCTGAGCAGGAGCCTGAAAGCAGCTGCCACGAGGTTCCTGCAGCCATGCTTGCAGCCATTTGCTGTCTTTATATAAAACCCAATGAAGGACACTCATAGTCTTTTCTAAAATGTTTGTAATAAAGTATACTCATGCTCTTGAACTATTATTATAATTTAAGGGACATTTTTCCCTGTCCCCCAGAAGCCCTCCATCCAGACATTTTTGCCTAAAGTAAGATTTCAAAGGAAATAATCTCAGCCATTCATCACAAGCATTATGCTGAACCATCCAGTCCACACACACCTGCCTGCCATCACAAAACAAGCTATCGGAGGAGATTTTTATAGAAGACACTTCCATGAGTGAGTGGCTAGCTCAGGAAAGTCAGGCAAAGAGGGAGAACAAACACACCTGGCTCTAGGCACACAACAGCACTGGATGTCACCGGGTTCTGTGGGCAGCTTCTCTTTATTTCCCTCTTCCATCCCTATTTTCTTCTCCCTTATTTTGTCTGTTGTGTTCCTTCCTAATCTAAATTTGAATAGGAGGGGAAATGAAAAGCCTTCATTATTTCACCAAAGTTATTCCATAGGACTCCTAGAAAGACAGTTTCCATAATATTTCAAATTTTAATTAAAAATAAACAATAAAAGACCTGGCTTTAGACTCTATTGAAAAAGAATAGTTCCAACTTACATGCCCTCTCCATCTGTCCTCATGTCCTCTGTGGGAAATCAATTCTTAAAATCCCACTTTCTACCATCCATCTTAGAGTTAAGAAGTAGAGGAGAAAACAAGGAAAGGAATAAAGGATTCATGAATAAAAGGAGTTAAAAAGATCATGCAAACCAAAAAGATAAAAATAATAAGAGTCTCATAGATAACGTTAAGAATAATATTAACTGAAGGGTTACTGTATGAAAAGTATTAGACCACATGCCTTCATTTTATTTAAATTTTGGTTATGTACTTATATTAAAACTCATTTAGTTTTCGGGATTATTCTCATCCCCAATATACCAAAAGATGGAAGTGACCAACGGCATGCTTCCCAGGAGGGTGAACAGGAACACTGAAATCATGGATATGTCACATGGGTGGCTGAGAAACACTGAAATTTCTTATACCAGGTAATGACATTATTTTAAAATGTCAAGATCCTTTCTGAAAAATGAATCAGAAGTATAAAGACTGAATTCTGAAAAACCAGTTAGAAGGCTATCACAGGAATAAATACAGTCTTTATAATGGTGGTCTAGAAGACAGGGATGACAGTGGGCTGTAGAGACATAAAGGGACTTGAGATGTGTTTAGGCATTAAGAATTGAGATATTTGATGATTGCAAAACTCAAAGCAAAAGTCAAACGTAACACTTCACTCTGGAGAATGATGCGCCATTAATTCCAATAGGGATAAAAGAGGATGAGTAGATGCTAATGGAAAGATATTCGGTTTTGATCTTTTTGAGTGAGGAGTTGCCTTAGGGACATTCAAGTGAAAATATCATCCAAGTTATTGAATCCACAAATCTGGAGATCAAGAAAAGATACTAGCTAAAAATACAGGCCTAGAACTTTTTGGAAAATACATGATTCTGAAGATAATGGCAAGAGATGAGATTATCATGGATTGGAACAGAGTAATATAAAGGACCTAGACCCAGACCACAAAGCACACAGCCTTCATGACCACTAGGCTTGTATCTCTCCAGGACTCAGCAAAGGATGCATACAACATTATATTCAACTTCACCACTAAGCTATATTTTTTAATTCATGAATACTATTCATATAATCTGAGACTCTTTTCCTCATACAGTTTATTTTTTTAAATGCACAGTACAAGCTATTCCCAGGCCTGTCTTTCACATTTACAAAAATACATAAGTTCACATAAGTCATTTACAAGAAAGATGAAAATGGGGTAAAAACAGAAGTACTTCTGCATAATCTTTCCATTTTTGTGAAGATTGGGGTTCTCTATCCCACTGGTGTATGTGTATGTATGAAAAAAAAAAAAAAACGTCGTAATTTTAGAGGACATAATGGACTTATTCTTTCACACATGTGAAATAAGATTGCTGCAATTTCTGTCTAGTTAAACAACATATTGTTTGGCAGCAGAGTTTTGTAAGTTAATTGAACATATTTCCCCATGCAGTATAGAAACAATTCTATATATATTAAAAAGTATAAGGCTCTTAGCAATGCCAACAATCTAAATATATACCTGATAGCTCAGGTACAGAATCACTGTGTGTAAAGAAAATTTTACTAATTTCAAATCATCTGTGATCCAAAGATAAAGATGACAACCATGAAAAATGTGTTCCAAGTTCTATTAAACAACTGTTTTTTGGTTATCTTGTGCTACATATTTTTCATAAACCAGGAATTAATATTTTAATAGTCAATTTCAAAGAAAAAATTTGAAGATTTCATTAACTCTTACAACAAAACATTTCTTTGATAGCTACATAGACATGTTGAGATAAAGCAAGATATAATAATGGGACACAGGATCATAGTTGGTAATAAAGTTAATTTTATTACCAAGAATAGTCTGAAAGTACTAAATAAAAAAAAAATTTCAAACTTTGGAGTTGACAGATAATCAAAACTATTGAAAGTGTTCATAAAATTGAAGGGGTTTTTTATTTGATAAAAGATAAAATATGTATTGGCTATACCAGAAATTAAATTTTCCATGCTGAAACTCCATTTTGACCTAAAATTTGCTTAATATTGAATTACAATCAAACAGCATATAGTAATGGAAATAGACTTTTAAGTATTTTTGTTAGATTCTACTTGATTCTAATCTTATAAAACCAAAAAAGTATTATTAGATTTTTCTGCCACTGGGTTTTACTTTTCTAAAAAAAAAAAAAAAGAGCTTTTTATAACATCATGAAATTATTTTCATTATTTTAAACATACCTTACTCCAAAAGAATAAAATAAAAACAATGCAAGCTAAGCCTAACATGGGCACAGCTTCCAATTTCATAATATAGCATCTGCCATATGAATGAAGCACAGTTACCATTAGCACAAGTGATAAAGAACTATGTGAAGCTTGAATATTTGTTAGGTAATTCTGGAACTATTCAACAAAGTCCAACTATCTGTATAATGAAGAAAATTTCCCCCTCGGAACATGTAATTCAAAATAAAATAGATTCAAGGATATTAAGCAGCAGCAGCAGTACTACCTCTGGGAATGTAGGAAGTAAACATATATTGCTAAAGTACAGACTCATTTGTCTTAATACAGAGTTGTATATGACAATAAATCAAAGATCTTTGCAAAAACAATAAAAACATGGTTGATGCAAACTTTTATTTCATGATTTAATATCATACACAGAATATTCACTTTCCAATGTATGACAATTCACAATTCTCAATCTCCAAACATTGGAACAAGTGTATATGTGTGTGTGTGTGGGGGGGGGGTAAAGAAAAATATTTCAGAATTGTATTTAAATAGATATGGATGGAAAGCTTTGTAAATAAACACCGTAGATATGGAGAAAAAAAAAACATTTAAATAAACTTTCCCCTTTTCTTCAATTTTGATATATAAACTAATGTTTATGTAATTTTCAACTAATTCTCCATACTTCAGTGTTCTCCTCTGCATAATACTTATTCCATAGAGATACAAAATAGATTAAATCAGGTAAAAGAAATCACAGAGAAAGTGGATTATATAGTAGCTGTCAACACATTTTTTTTGCCACTAATATAATCATTTTCTCCTTTCATCCACTTCATCACTCTTTTTATTAGTGTCTTAATCATTATCCACTGAGGAACTGTGTAGCAGATCTCTTAGAGAAATAACCTCAACTACATTTTATCACATATACACAGAATCTGGTACAAAGTAGGTGCTTCCCCAAAAGAGTGTTCTAAAATGAAAAAACAGAATATTTACTTTGTGGGTATGCTTGTGTATGCTGACACTATACCAAGCCTGCACACACATTCTCAGGTTTTCCTGGTGAAACCATATGGCATGCCATTATATTTATGTTGAATTGAACAACATTGATGATGAAGGTGTTTATGAAACTCTTCACTGGTCATCATTGAATGAGAGCATAGCTGTGACTGACAGGACTATCTGGGTCAAGATTCTATTATTTTCCCATAACATTACACTCTCCTCATAGCTCTCTTCAATGTCTAAAACCTCTGCATGTTAGTATCCTGTATTCTTAGAGAATTCTTTCTTAAAGAAAGAAAAACTCTACAGGAAAGGAAAGAGGCCAGATCTAAAAATTACCAGGCTACAAAAGTATCCATATGAATTAAGGTTTCTCTATTGAAAAGATTTGACAGCAATAATATAACTTTCTCTTTGCTCCTCTCAACATAACAACACAAATAGTACTCTCTCCCCCTTTCTCTTGTGATTTTCAAATAATAAACTATTTTTCCATAGCCTTGCTTCATTTTCATACCTTAGCCTCTAAATTTAAGGAAAATTGTTTAGGAAAATCCGATTTGAATCTTTTCTTCAAATTAAAACAATCCCAATTTTATGGATCCATCCTGCTATAAGATCATGTTAGAAAAATTGCTTAATGTATTATACAACTTTTTGAGACTAGGGATAATGTCTTTTTCATTTTCATTTTCTTATTTACAAGTTTAACACTAAGTTACTATCATAAGGATTCAATAATATCCAAGTCAAGTGTGCTGGTGCATGCTTTTAACCTCAGCTACTTTGGAGGTTGAGTTGGGAAGAAGACTTGAGCCCAGGAGTTTTAAAACCATCCTGGGCAACATGGTGAGAATCCGACTCAAAAACAAACTAACTAAAAGTAACTCCTGACTTACTGAACGAATGAAAGAGTTGGAATTAATGTTCTGGAAAATGATATGCAGGTTATGTAAGATCTTTTGTACAAGGTCAAATGATGTTCAATACACACATAAAATGGGTAATTAAATAATAAAATCATAATATGGTGTGCAGTAATGAATTGAAAGTAATCCTTGAGTTAACCTTTTAATTATAAAATTTAGTTAAGCAAAGTAATCGACTATCTAGGTAATAGAGTCAAATATGATTTTCACCATCATTGTTTTATTCTTGTAATTGGACTCCCTCCTTGAACTGCCAAGATTAGAGCACCATTGAGGCTGCAGTGAAGATAGCAATAATGGGTTTCTTTCAGAGGATCTGTGATAGGACTGCTGCAGCTGCAACAGGTTCCCTAGAAATTCTGTAAGATGAAGCAAGAGGTGATCAGGTGACTCATCTTCTGGCTCTGTTCTATAGTAACTGTGTTTCCTCCAGTAAGAGTGTCTTAGTGAATGTTTACTTATTCCATATGCATTCAGCAAATATTTATTAAGCACTACTCTTTGTTGGGCTTTGTTCCATATAACTGGAATAGAGGACTCTTTGAAAAAGGCAATGAGCTTGCCATTTTCAGTTTACGTTCCAGTGTTTAAAGACCATTCCAAAGCAAACAACAAAATTACAATGTATGTTAAAAGGTCATATATGCTATGGAAAAAAGAAAAACTAAAGAGGGGTAAGGTTATTTTGAGTACTAGAGTAGGGAAAGAGGAAGACTGCTGTATTAAATGGGATGTTCAACGGAAAGACCTCATGTAGGCAGTGTTATCTGAACAACAAGGGAAATTAGGTGAAGTAGTTAGATTGTAGAAGACCTAGTGCAAGGGTGCTGCCAAGTTTTAAGAAAGCCAGCTCCAGGGTGAATTAATGAACAAGGAAACTTAGGAGATGCGATCAGGATGGTAACAAACATCGATTGTAAGCTCCTACCTTACTCTGAGTAAAATGGAGAGCAATTAAAGCTTTGTAAGTCAAGAAGTTACATGAGCTTACCTACTTTTAGAGGCTGACTACGCCTGCCTGTTAAGGAGTGGTTGGAAAGGGGTGTGTGCAGAAGCTGAGAGACTATTTAGACCAATTAAGAAGCTACTGCCATAATTCAGGGAGGAGAAGATGAAGAATTAGGCTAGGATAATACCAGTGGAACTTCAAAAATATCCAATTATTGAAGATTATGGTAAGATACACATTATAAAAAATCACCATGCTAAGATTTTAAGTGTACAGTTCCTATCACCTACTTGTATAATTTTCATCCTGTAAAACTGAAACTGTACACATTAAAAAATAACTCCTCATTCCTTACTCCTTCAAGTCTCTGCTAATTACTATTTTACTTTCTGACTCTGATTTTGACTGTTCTAAGTACCCTACATAAGTGGAATAAGACAGTATCTGTCCTTTCTAAGTGATTGATTTTAAGCAGCATTATACCCTCAAGATTCATGTACATTGTAGCATCTTATAAGATGTTCTTACTTTCAATCTATTGTGACTTTGAATTTAAAATGAGTCGCTTGTAGACAGAATTTAGGTGGATCATGTGTCTTGCCTTCATTCTGCCAATCTCTTGTGTTTTGATGGCAGCAATTAATCCATTTACAATTAAAGTAATCATTGTTAAGGAAGAATTTACTTCTGTCATTTTGTACTTGTTTCTATACTGCATATTCATTTTTATCTCTCATTCCATGCATTACTATCTTTTGTGCTTACATCATTTTTGGTAGTGAAATGTTTAATTTCGTTATTTCCTTTGTTTGTGGTTAACATGGATATGAAATTTAAACATCCTAAAGTAATAATAGTTTAATTTATATCAAGTTATGTTATAAGCTTAATTTCAAAAACAAAAATTCTATTCCTTTACAGTTCCGTCAACACCTCTTTGAGATAGATGTTGATGTTACAAAATTATGTTTATTCATTGTGTATGCAAAAACATAAACTAACGATTATCTAAATTTCATTTATCTCTTCAATTATGTAGCAACCAAAATGTGGATCTGAAAACTGAAGTAACAATAATAATGATAACCTTAACACAGTTTTAAAAAATATTAGTGCCTTAAATAATGTAGAAAACAAAAATATAGTTGTTGCATTGTTAGAATAAGACTAGATGTTATAGTTGTCCATTTATTTGCCTTTATTGCAATATTTACTGCTTCATAAGGCTTCAAGTTCTTGTCTAGTGGCTTTTAATTTAATTTTACCCTGAGGGACTCACCTGTGCATTTCTTGCAGAGAACATATGGTAATAAACTCCCTCAGCTTTTGTTGCCCTAGAATGTCTTAATTTTTCTATCACTTCTGAGGGAGAGTTTTGCTAAAATAGGATACTTGGTTGAAGTTTATATTTGTTTTTCTGTCTTTAGTACTTGGAAGACAATCCCAATGCCATTTGGCCAGAATCATTTCAGGTAAGAAATCTGCCAATTACGTTATTATCTCTTATAAGTGACAAACTGATTCTCTCTTACTGCTGTCAAGATTCTCTCTTCTGCAAGTTTTTTTGATATGTCTCAGATTGGGTCTCTTTGAGTCCATCTTCCTTGGAGTTTATTTACCTTGTTGGATTGCTATAGTACAAATTTGGGGATTTTCACCTATTCTTTCTTCAAATGTTTTCTATGCTTTCCTTTTTCTCTCTTCTTCTGGGATTCCTACAATATGAATTTGGTCTTTTTGATGGTATGCCACAAGACCCATAGGTTCTCTTCACTTTTGTTCAATTTTTCTTTCCCCAGACAATAATTTCTATTGTCCTATCTTCTAGTTTGCTAATTCTTTTATCTGCTGGCTTAAATTTGTCCTAGAATCCATCTCATGAATATTTTCATTTTGCTATTACATTTTTCATCTGCAAATTTCCTTTTTGGCTTTTCGGCTTTTCATCTCTTTACTGATAGAATTTCCATTTTCTAAAAACACTGTCTTCATGATTTTCTCCATGCCTTTCTCTAGTTCTTTGAGTATCTTTAAGATAGCTATTTTAAAGTCTCTATCTAGTTGATCTGCCATCAGAATACTTTCAGGGACAGTTTCTACTGACTTATTTGTTTTCCAATCAGCCATATTTTTCTGTTTCTTTGTATGCCCTGTATTTTTTTTAAATTTTTCTGTTGAAGATAGAACTCTGAAAATGATGTGAAAATTCTGAAAGTCAGATTTTCCCTTCTTCCCGAGATTTTCTGTTATTGCTTATGTTTTGTTTTTTGTTGTTTTTTAATTGCCATAGTCCGTCTTCATGCCAAGAATCAGCCTCATATGTAAATTTGAAGTTATTTTCAGGGCCTGTGACTTTACTTGGGCATGTCTGGCCACTGTTAAGTTTTGAATATATATGCCATTTGCTGATTTTGAACATTATGGTCTTTAATATCTCACTCCCAAACAAGAAAAAGAGAAAAACGAAGGAGGTGGGTGGAGGAGAAATCAGAGCTAATGTTTTTTTTTTTTTTTTATTGGTTGTTCGAAACATTATAAAGCTCTTGACATATCATATTTCATACATTAGATTCAAGTTGGTTATGAACTCCCAATTTTACCCCAAATACAGATTGCAGAATCACATCGGTTACACATCCACATTTTTACATAATGCCCTATTAGTAACTGTTGTATTCTGCTACCTTTCCTATCCTCTACCATCCCCCCTCCCTCCCCTCCCATCTTCTCTCTCTACCCCATCCACTGTAATTCATATCTCTCCTTGTTTATTTTCCCATCCCCCTCACAACCTCTTATATGTAATTTTGTATAACAATGAGGGTCTCCCTCCATTACCATGCAATTTCCCTTTTCTCTCCCTTTCCATCCCACCTCATGTATCTGTTTAATGTTAATCTTTTCTTCCTGCTCTTCCTCCCTGCTCTGTTCTTAGTTGCTCTCATTATATCAAAGAAGACATTTGGTATTTGTTTTTTTAGGGATTGGCTACCTTCACTAAGCATAATCTGCTCTAGTGCCATCCATTTCCCTGCAAATTCTATGATTTTGTCATTTTTTAGTGCTGCGTAATACTCCATTGTGTATAAATGCCACATTTTTTTATCCATTCATCTATTGAAGGGCATCTGGGTTGGTTCCACAGTCTAGCAATTGTGAATTGTGCTGCTATGAACATCGATGTAGCAGTATCCGTGTAGTACGCTCTTTTAAGGTCTTCAGGGAAAAGTCCAAGAAGGGCAATAGCTGGGTCAAATGGTGGTTCCATTCCAAGCTTTCCCAGGAATCTCCATACTGCTTTCCAGATTGGCCGCACCAGTTTGTAGTCCCACCAGCAATGTACAAGAGTACCCTTTTCCCCACATCCTCTCCAGCACTTGTTGTTGTTTGACTTCATAATGGCTGCCAATCTTACTGGAGTGAGATGGTATCTTAGGGTGGTTTTGATTTGCATTTCTCTGACTGCTAGAGATGGTGAGCATTTTTTCATGTACTTGTTGATTGATTGTATGTCCTCCTCTGAGAAGTGTCTGTTCAGGTCTTTGGCCCATTTGTTGATTGGGTTATTTGTTTTCTTATTGTTTAATTTTTTGAGTTCTTTGTATACTCTCGATATTAGGGCTCTATCTGAAGTGTGAGGAGTAAAAATTTGTTCCCATGATGTAGGCTCCCTATTTACCTCTTTTATTGTTTCTCTTGCTGAGGGAAAACTTTTCAGTTTATGTAAGTCCCATTTGTTGATTTTTGTTATCAACTTTTGTGCTATGGGTGTCCTATTAAGGAATTTGGAGCCCGACCCTACAATATGTAGATCGGAGCCAACTTTTTCTTCTATCAGACGCAGAGTCTCTGATTTGATATCTAGCTCCTTGATCCACTTTAACTTTTGTGCATGGCGAGAGGAGGGGATTCAGTTTCATTTTGTTGCATATGGATTTCCAGTTTTCCCAGCACCATTTGTTGAAGATGCTATCCTCCCTCCATTGCATGCTTTTAGCTCCTTTATCAAATATAAGATAGTTGTAGCTTTGTGGATTAGTCTCTGTGTCCTCTATTCTGTACCATTGGTCCACCCTCCTGTTTTGGTACCAGTACCATGCTGTTTTTGTTACTATTGCTCTGTAATATAGTTTTAAGTCTGGTATCGCTATACCGCCTGATTCGCACTTCCTGCTTAGAATTGCTTTTGCTATTCTGGGTCTTTTATTTTTCCATATGAATTTCATGATTGCATTATCCATTTCTACAAGAAATGACGTTGGGATTTTGATTGGCATTGCATTAAACCTATAGAGAACTTTTGGTAATATCGCCATTTTGATGATGTTAGTTCTGCCTATCCATGAACAGGGTATATTTTTCCATCTTCTAAGATCTTCTTCTACTTCTTTTTTTAGGGTTTTGTAGTTTTCATTATATAAATCTTTCACCTCTTTTGTTAGGTTGATTCCCAAGTATTTTATTTTTTTTGAGGATATTGTGAATGGAGTGTTTTTCCTCATTTCCGTTTCAGAAGTTTTGTCGCTGATATACAGAAATGCCTTTGATTTATGCATTTTGATTTTATATCCTGCCACTTTGCTGAATTCATTTATTAGTTCTAGTAGTTTTTTTTTGTAGACCCTTTTGGCTCTTTAAGTATAGAATCATGTCATCCTCAAATAGTGATAATTTAAGTTCTTCCTTTCCTATTTTTATGCCTTTAATTTCTTTCGTCTGTCTAATTGCTCTGGCCAGTGTTTCGAGAACTATATTGAATAGAAGTGGTGATAGAGGGCATCCCTGTCTTGTTCCAGATTTTAGGGGGAATGCCTTCAGTTTTTCTCCATTGAGAATGATGCTAGCCTGAGGCTTAGCATAGATAGCTTTTACAATGTCGAGGTAAGTTCCTGTTATCCCTAGTTTTTCTAATGTTTTGAACATAAAGGGATGCTGTACTTTGTCGAATGCTTTTTCTGCGTCTATTGAGATGATCATATGGTTCTTATCTTTAAGTCTATTGATGTGGTGAATAACATTTATTAATTTCCGTATATTGAACCATCCTTGCATCCCAGGGATGAATCCTACTTGATCATGGTGCACAATTTTTTTGATGTGCCTTTGTATCCGATTCACCAGAATTTTATTGAGGATTTTTGCATCTAGGTTCATCAGAGATATTGGTCTGTAGTTTTCTTTCTTTGAGGTGTCTTTGTCTGGTTTCGGAATCAGGGTGATGTTGGCCTCATAGAATGAATTTGGCAGAGCTCCTTCTTTTTCTATTTCCTGAAATAACTTGAAAAGTATTGGTATTAATTCTTCCTTAAAGGTTTTGTAAAACTCCGCTGTATACCCATCCGGTCCTGGGCTTTTCTTGGTTGGAAGTCTTTTGATTGCTTCTTCTATTTCATCTATTGTTATTGGTCTGTTTAAGTTGTGAGTATCCTCCTGACTCAGTCTGGGCAAATCATATGACTTAAGGAATTTATCGATGTCTTCACTATCTTCTATTTTATTGGAATATAGGTTTTCAAAATAATTTCTAATTGTCTTCTGTATTTCTGTAGCGTCTGTTGTGATATTGCCGTTTTCATCCCGTATGTTAGTAATTTGAGTTCTCTCTCCTCTTCGTTAGCATGGCTAAGTGTCTGTCGATCTTATTTATTTTTTCAAAGAACCAACTTTTAGTTTTGTTAATTTTTTCAATAGTTTCTTTTGTTTCAATTTCGTTGATTTCCGCTCTGATTTTAATTATTTCTTGCCTTCTGCTACATTTGCTCTTGTTTTGCTCTTCCTTTTCTAGGGCTTTGAGATGAAGTGTGAGCTCATTTATTTGTTGGTTTTTCCTTTTTTTGAGGAATGACCTCCAAGCGATGAATTTCCCTCTTAAAACTGCTTTCATTGTGTCCCATAGATTCCGATATGTTGTGTCTGTATTTTCATTCATCTCTAAGAATTTTTTGATTTCCTCCTTTATGTCTTCTGTAACCCATTGATCATTCAGTAACATATTGTTCATTTTCCATGTGATGTAGGATTTTTCCTTCCTTCTTTTATCATTGATTTCCAGCTTCATTCCATTATGATCAGATAAAATGCATGGTATTA
Organism: Marmota flaviventris; assembly: GCF_047511675.1. NCBI lineage: Eukaryota > Metazoa > Chordata > Mammalia > Rodentia > Sciuridae > Marmota > Marmota flaviventris. The sequence continues at coordinate 95,736,209 of NC_092503.1, read as the reverse complement.
TCTCCACCCCTGTATATTTACTGAGGGTTGCCCTATGGCATAATATATGGTCTATTTTTGAGGATGATCCATGTGCTACTGAGAAAAAAGTATATCCACTTGATGATGGTTGATATATTCTATATATGTCAGTTACGTCTAGGTTGTTGATTGTGATATTGAGTTCAATAGTTTCTTTATTCAGCTTTTGTTTGGAGGATCTGTCCAATTGTGAGAGAGGTGTGTTGAAATCACCCATAATTATTGTGTTGTGGTCTATTTGATTCTTGAACTTGAGGAGAACTTGTTTTATGAACGTCGCAGCACAATTATTTGGTGCATAAATATTGATAATTGTTATGTCTTGTTGGTGAATGGTTCCTTTTAACAGTATATAATGTCCTTCCTTATCCCTTTTGATTAATTTAGTCTTGAAGTCAATTTTATTCGATATGAGGATGGCCACCCCTGCTTGCTTACGAGGACCGTGTGCGTGGTATATTTTTTTCCAACCTTTCACCTTCAGCCTGTGTATGTCTTTTCCAATCAGATGTGTCTCCTGGAGGCAGCATATTGTTGGATTTGTTTTTTTAATCCATGTTACCAGCCTATGTCGCTTTATTGGAGAGTTTAAGCCATTAATGTTTAGAGTTACTATTGATATATGGTTTGTACTTCCAGCCATGTTTGATTATTTATCTTCTTTTTTTTTTTTAATTTAGTTTGTTTCTCCATGGTTAGCTTTCCCCCCGCCCTCTGTCTTTATAGAGGCACTTCCCACTGATGGTTTTGGTTATTGTTTTTCATTTCTTCCTTGTGTAGTGTTTTGCTCAAGATGCTTTGCAATGCTGGTTTTCTGGCTGCAAATTCTTTTAGCTTTTGTTTATCATGAAAGATTTTTATTTTGTTATCATACCTGAAGCTTAATTTTGCTGGATACAGAATTCTTGGTTGGCATCCATTGTCTTTCAGTGTTTGAAATACGTTGTTCCAGGATCTTCTCGCTTTCAGCGTCTGTGATGAAAAATCCGTTGTTAACCTTATTGGTTTACCCCTGAATGTAATCTGCCTCCTTTCTCTTGTAGCTTTTAGTATTTTCTCTTTGTTCTGTATATTGGATATCTTCATAACAATGTGTCTTGGCGTTGGTCTACTGTGATTTTGTGTGCTCGGTGTCCTGTATGCATCTACAATTTGTATATCTGTTTCCTTTTTTATTTCTGGAAAGTTTTCTGTAATTATTTCTTTCAGCAGGTTACTCATTCCCTTGGTTTGAATCTCTGTACCTTCTTCTATCCCGATGACTCATAGGTTTGTTTTTTTTATGTTATCCCATATCTCTTGGATGTTTTTCTCGTGGTTTTTAACCAGCCTTTCTGAGTTGGCTAGGCTCTTTTCAAGATGATATATTTTGTCTTCATTATCTGATGTTCTGGCTTCTACTTGCTCCACTCTGTTAGTGATACTCTCAATTGAGTTTTTAATTTGGTTTATCGTTTCCTTCATTTCTAGAATTATTGTTTGTTTTTTTTTTTATAATCTCAATCTCCTGATAAAGATGCTTAACTTCTTCTTTTGTCTGTTTATGTAATTCATTTTCAAAGTGTTCTTTCACTGTTTGGATTTGCTGTCTCGTATCTTCTTTAAGGTTCCATTCCATCTGTCTAAGGTATTCCTTGAGTTCTTTATATGACCATTTTTCTGCTGACTCTAGGTCCTCCTGAATATTTAGGCTGTCCTTCATTGTTTGTACTCCTTTTCTTCCTTGCTTTTTTATGCTGCTCATGTTACTTCTTGTTCTGTTTGACTGCTGAGTTACTGTTTACTCTTATAGATTTATTTGATGCTTGGGAGGAAAGATATTAGAAGGGAAGGGAAGAAGTCACTAAAGAGAATGAGAGTAGGCAGGTAGAATTCAAGGAAGGGGGAATAAGAAAACTGAAAAGAAATGAAAAGACAAAAGAAACAAAAATAACAAAGATTAGATATTAAAGAAAGAAAAGACGAAAAAAAATTTTAACAAAAATAATAGTGATAATAAAAAAATGAAAATTAAACTTTAAAAAAAATAATAATAAAATAAAAAATTTAAAAAAAATAGAAACATTGAAAAAAAGTTAAAGAACAACAACAAATAAAAATTGAAAATGAAAGAAAAAGAAGAAAAAAAAGAAAAAGAAAAGAAAAAAAATGATAATAATAATAATAATAATAAATGCAGTCCTAGAGTTCTATTAACTTCTCTTCCAGTAGGTGGAGCTGTGCCCACTGGGCAAAGCTTCTCCTCTCAATAGGTGGGAACCATTCACTGTGCAGCAGCTCTTTCTCCTAGACTGGGCAGGTCTCCAATCCTGAGTGTCTAGGGCCTTGTCTTGTGTTTCCTCAAGCCAGGCCGTGCTCACCTGTGGCACTCACCACAATACTGGCCACACGCCAGGTCTGCTGCTCCTGGGAGCCCTGTTTTCATGAACACCTGGGCTCACTCTCCCTGTTTGCCTCCCTCAGACCCTAAGTTTGTTGAGCTTGGGGCTGAGATCCCCCAGCGAATTTGCTTGCCCTCCTGTAGCCACGCCCCCGGTAGCTGGTGCAAGAGACCTCAGTTGTCAGCACTGGTGGGAGCGGTAGCCGGGAGTTCCGCGCCGCGAGTCCCGCGCCACTCCTGATTCCCTCGGTCTGGTTATTGCGTTCACAGGAGAGCTGGGAGTGGCCCTTAAGGTTTCCCCGCTGTGTGGAGAGAGATGACTAGGGGATTACACACCTGTCGCGCTGGTTTCAATGCAGTTATCTCCTCCGCCCGTGAAGCCATTTCTCTGCCATGGTGGTATCCCATGCAAATGGTGACCATTTGTTCCCTTTGCTGGGTGACCAATGCAACGGGTGGGTCCTGACTGTCTCTCCCAATCCCCGTTTCAGTCCTGTGGCCATTGCCTATGAAGGCTCGGTTGGCTTTTACCTCTGTAAGTTCCTAAGGGCCGGCCAATTATTTCAGCGGGATCGTTAGTGCTGAGTCACACGAAGCAGTCGAACCGGAGCTTAATTGCCTCCGATTCGGGCTCTGTGTGTGTGTTCTGAGGGGCCCAGCCTGTACACCCCAGATCCACGTCAGCTCAGCATTGCCTAGTGATCCTGAGCAAACAGCATTTAGACAGTTTACGGCTCCCTATGCCCGCACAGTTGAAGATGTCAGAGACTTGATCTCTCTGTGCCTGCCACCATGTTAGATCTCCTCAATGATATTCATGTTGCCCTTACAGCTTCCTGGCATAAGCAAGTTCTTGGGATTATACAAACTGCTGCTTCTGTTTCCAGTCCAGATTTATAGAAATGAAACCCTGCCGCCGTCGCCTCCATCTCTGGGCCGCGCTCACGAGCGCTGCGCTTGTCTGCGACCGTAGCAGAGCCACCCTGGCCTCCGCAGCTCTTCAGCCCGGTGCCCGGCCCCAGGGGCCCAAGCGGCTGCCGCCTTGGCTCTCCGTCCCCCTCCTCCGGAGCACGGGTCCCCTGGCAGGGGGGTGCAGAACGACCCCAGAGCAGGCTCTGCCCGAAGGTGCAGCGGCGAACAGGCCACCGAGGCGCTCGAGGCTGCAGTCCAGCCTTCGGAGGACAGGGCTCGGCATGCAGCCCAGCTCCAACCTCTAGATGCTGCTGCCGGACAGTGTATACAGAGCCATCAAGACAGCAAGCAGAAAGCAAATGGCGGCTCCCGCGGAGTGGATTTTCGGCACAGAAACCACAGCCCCGCCAACAATCCCAATCCACAAACTCTCCCTGTATAAAAAATATTCAAAAGAAAAAAAAGAAAAAAAAGGCGGGGCGCACTGAGCTTTCTTTGCCTCGGGTACTTACAATCCACTGCTGATTACACATTCAGCTTCTCCGCCCTGAGCAAAGCAAAAGAGGAAGCAGATGGGAGCAAAGCGCCCGCGGCTCTGAGCAGCCAAGCGTCCCGGGAGCCAAGCGTCTCTTTTTCGATTTCTTTGTTCTTCCTGCTGCTTGGCAAAGTGGTCCACTACAGATTAATGGTGAAAGGAGCTCTAACAGACTGTGCGAAATCTCTATTAAAGCCGCTGCTTTGAGCACCATGCTCAGCACTTCAGCAACCCCCGTACGCAGTGGCCATCTTCTCTCCCAGAGCTAATGTTTTAATCCCTAGAAATTTACTTCAGTTTGTGCAAAAGAAACTTGCAACAATAGTAGAGTTTCAAATTAATGGTTGACTGCTTCTTCATACCTCTGTGGTCAGAAGCAATGAGTGATCAGAGCATAGCTATTTAACATTTGGTGGGCAGTATCTCTTTTACCTTCTGTGGCACACATAAGCTGATAATGACATGGATAATACATGTGCTGAGAGCAGGAACAGACCAAAATTAATGTCAATTTACTACCTAAGCCTTCCTGTGGATGCTGCAATCCATGCATAGGCTGCAATTACAAAACAGTTACATGTGTCAAAGTATGCCAGTGCAATTGCTATCTAGATGGGCAGATAAAATTCTGTTTCCTATTCTATCATATTCCCAGAATTTTTTTCTAATTCTTGATAAATATTTAAGATAGAACTCTAGGCTTGCCTGGCACGTTGGATAAGACATACAGGAGAAAGATATCAAGGGAGTGTGTATGTCTTTTGGCTTAACCAAGTAGATCGATAATGTTGTCTCCAACTGAAATGCGGTTGGTTATAGTTGAATGAGATGTGTGGTGAGAAGGATACCAACTGAGTCTGAGATATCAGGATATCCAGATGATGTCAAGAAAGCATCTCCTCTCTTGGACAGATATCATGATAGGAGTGTCAGCTTATTTGTTAGGTAAAAACATGACATAGATAAAATCATAAAGCATGTTTCATTGTACATAGAGAACAATCCTTGTAGAACTCCAACACTAATAAGTTGTGTGGGAGAAGAGAAGCCAGCAAATAAGTCTGAGAATTCAACAAGTTATTTTTGTTTGTTATGGAGATAAAAATAAATTGTGTTGTCTTAGAAACCAAATGAAGACAGTATATCAATGATTGTTCAAGTTAAGACCTTACTTCCAATAAATACTACATTGCTTCAGTAGGCAAAACTAAGCACAATGGAATCTTATAGGGATAAGGATCATATTTTGAATGAGAAGAAAAAAAATTGAGCTATAATGTCTCTTCAATATGGTATCCAGCTGTGAATTATAATGAAGTGAATTTTCTTTTTAATCAAGAGATATATTTTAGACCATGCTGATTAGTCAGAATATAGTAGAAATCATTCCTGAACTGGGCAAAAGATTCAACCATACAACCTATAAGATACACTCTGAATAATGCATAGGTTGTTGCTGCCGCACTTAACTCCAGAGAAGAAATATATATCGGCTTTTCCATCTGTAGGCTTCTGTAATCTTAGCAATTTGTGTCCAGAATTATCTTAATGGATCTTTGTATAAAAGAAGATGAATTATATAATAATTTAATACAAAGAAGAGAGGATTTAGTGAAGATAGACCTGAGTTGCTGTTATGACACTGTCACTGATAAACTATGTGGCTTTAGGAAGTTTTCTTAAATATTCTTATTTATTTTATTTTTTAATGTAGGGTGAGATTTTTTTATTTAATTAATTTTACTGTTTGCACAAATGGAGCACAACTTTTCATTTCTCTGGTTGTACATGATATAGCATCACACCATTCGTACAATCATACCCACACATAGGGCTAATAATGACCATGTCATTCCAACCTCTTCCCCCCAATACATAAACACCCTCCTTTCCCCTCCGCCACCCATCTGCTCAATCCAAAGTTCCTCCATTCTTCCCTAGATGCTTCCCCATTATGGATCAGCATCCACTTATCCGAGAAAACATTTGGCCTTTGGTTTTGGGGGATTGGCTTACTTCGCTTACCACGATATTCTCCAACTCCGTTCATTGTAAATGCCATAATTTCATTCTATTTAAAGCTGAGTAATATTCCATTGTGTATATTCAAATTAAAAAGCTTCTTCTCACCAAAAGAAACAGTGAGGTAAAGAGAGAGCCTAGACAATGGGAGCAAATTTTTACCACATGTATGTCAGAGCACTAACCTTCAGGATATAGAAAGAACTCAAAAAACTTAAATATTTTTAAACTTTAATACCTTCTTCAGAAGCCTCACATTTTTCTGAGAAAAAAAAAATAATAGCTTAATGGACTTTGCTCTGTATCTGACATACAGTGGGCACTCATAAAAACCTAATTCTCTAAGTGTGAGGTTCCAAGTTTAATGACTGACTTGAATTTAAAGTTGTTCTCTAGCCTGAGTTATATACTATATTCTTCATTTAATCACTTCTAGTCATTAACTAGAAATAGAAAGTTTATTAGTTTTTCTTATGACAAAATTGTCATCATGCTTGGGGTCAAATTTTCTGTGTATTGTAAAAGAACATTTGCTTAAGTTATAAAAATAGAACCATAAAATGGTAATGAGTTAAGTAAAATAGGCTTCAAAATCCGAATAACTGGATATGACTCCCAAATACTCATTTCCTAATGACAGGATTTTGAAGAGCTTCTGAGACTCAGTTCCTTTATCTCTACAATGGGAAGAACAGCATCATTAGAATCAAATGAGTGAATCCATGTAAAAACTATAAGCTACCTAACATCCAGAAAGTGCTTAGTAATCTTTACCATTTATTATTTCTCTATTCTAGGGGGCAAAATAACTCTATGGAACTGATGTTTATATTTTAAATGTTTTCAACTGGCCCAAGATCTTTCAAAGATTACCTTTATCTTTAGTGAAATTACATATTAACAATAATTAATTCAAATATGAAAATGCCTCCAATTTACAAAAAAATGAGCTCCGGTTTTACACACACACACACACAGGTATCTTATATATCTTACATATCTCCATGTAAACGCAATGAAAATAAACTGTAATCTCTTATATTTCATTTAATAATACATATGTATACAAATACATAATTCTAAATTAAATTGCTAGATAAGTACTGCTTTCAAAAGTCTATATCTTTGTGATGTAAATATAAAATTCCTCTCCAAAATAGTAGAATCAACGTACTCAGACCCTTGGGTATCATTTTGCCCAGGTCCTAAATTCATTATGGTTCATAATTAAATTTCATTTATTTGCCAGTCTAACATAAAGCAGAAGAATTTATGTTTACTTCTATTCTTCTAATAAATGGGGTCGGGTATTTTCCCCAAATTTATTTTATATACTTGTTTTATGTTATAAATTTATTTAATTATGGCATTAATATTTTCATCTTTCTTAAAAATACTTTCCCAGGAGATATGATTGATTACAACTTATTCTAGTACCTTTATTTATTTATTGGAATTTAATTATAAGCATAGTTAGAATTAATATCTGTGTACAAAATGATTTAGATTTTCTATTCTTTTTCTCAAATGGCTCAAAATCTTACACTTATTAAATAAATGGTTTCTCCACATGGTCACTAAATAACTACTTATATATGTCCATGTATATTTCATGAGGAATGGAAATTATTTCATTAAATATTTGATTTAGAAGGTCAGCAAATTCATTTAATTATTTTAAGTACTAAACCAACCTTGCATCCTTGAAATAAGCTATATTTTAGTGTAATTCATAGCTTATACTGAGCCCTTGAAATACATTTAGTAGTATTTTTATAACTTTTTCATTTACTAAAATATTATAATAAAATTTACAATTTATATTTATTTATTTTTTCAGTACTGGGGATGAACCCAGGGGAACTCTACCATTGAGCTATAGCTCTAGTCCTTTTGTTTTGTTTGAGATAGGGTCTCACTGGGACTAGAGGGATGTGCCAAAGTGTCCAGTCATTTTAAATATTTTTAATGCATAATTCAGTGGGCATTAAGTGTATTTACAATGTCATACAAACATCATGATTTTCCATTTTCACAAGTTTCTCATCATCCCCACCGGAAACTCTGCACCCATTCAACAATAATGAATACTCTGTATCTAAATGAATTTATTATCTATTCTACCTACATCATAAAAGTGGAACCTAAAACATTGTCTGGCTTACTTCACTTAGTATAATGCATTCAACAGTCAAGCATGTTGCAATGTACATGAGAAATACATAGCTGTTCCAAGTCTGAATAATATTCCATTGTAGGTAATTCCACAATTCATTTACCCATTTATCCCTTGAATATATTTAGGTTGTTACCCCCTTTGACTATTGTGAGCAATGGTGCTATGAACTTTCATATACAATATTTGGTGACATTGTAAAGTTTTTGCATGAATACTAATTGTTGAGATTGTTCTAGAATATTGTATTTGTGATGTAGTTGTTAAAAATTATATGATTAATAAAAATATTCATAAAATGGCATATGTATAAATGAACTTTACACAATAGTTTACATTTGAAAAATAAGTCACAATTATTCTATATGAATCTAAAGTCAGTCAGGTGTTAATAAATAAAATTAACAATAATCCTGTATCTACAAGTTTGTGGGGGAAGTAGATGCATTGTTTTATTTACAGTACTTCTTTAAGAGAAAGCTTGTTTCTGCTAACCTCAAAAACAACAGCCCTTGAATTTATATAAAATTGACTTACTTTCACATGTTCAAGAAGTCTGAGGAAATTTATATTAAAATGGGAATCCAATCAGCTGGTAATGCAGTGGCTCTAGATTTTAAAATTCACTTACCTTCTCAGGTATCTTAAATATATTTTTATATAAATAGTTACTCCTACTGCAGCAACAAAGTAGCAATGGAAAGGCCATCTGGGTATAGAGAAATTCACTGAAAGCCCTCTGAATTAAATTAGCAAACAAATGAGCAAACAAGCAAAGAATGGCAAGATTATAGAGAAGTGAGATGGAAGACCTTTTTGGCTCTCACAGATCCCTTAAACAAGGATACAGATTTGGATGCATTTCAAGAGGCACTTGGATTTAATGACCCTTTTGAAAAAGTTTTTTGAGTTTTCCAGTTGCATGTAAATGTGAAAAATAAGAAACAATCCTCCCATACAAAGTATGCAATAGTTTAGACTGAAATGCTCCCCAAGGGTCCACATGTTAAAGACCCAGTACTGATACTGTTGGGAGATGATAGAAACCTTACATGGGGCCTAGTGGGAGGGGGCCTATTGCAAATTTGAATTGTGCATTACAAATATTTAAAACAACTGGACACTTTGGCACATCCTTCAAGGGGCATGACCTTGAACGTCATGGGGGGAACCCCAGCTCCTCCTTTGCTGGGAGCCATTAGCCAAGTAGGTATGACAATTTCCTTGCCAGCGTACCCCATGTTGCAGTGACATTGAATGTAGGTGACCTTGCTCAAGGACCAAGGCGGATTAGGGCGTTCCTGGTTTAGGTTCCAGGTTTAAGGTTTAAGATTATTCCTGCTGGGAATAGGGCGTATCCTGCTGCCTGAATTCCCCTTGAGTTCTCACGGGATTCAGACAGTATATTTTGGGAGACAGAAACCCAGAGAATGTGGATTTGGGCAGAGAACGTGGATTTCCCCAGAACATGATTGTAGACGGCTGGTGTGAGTTCGGGAATAAAGAGTTGCTGTTTGAATCTACAAGCTGTGTGGTGGCTCGTGATTGTGTGCCCAGCCAGACTGCGGCATTTGTGCCCAGCCAGACTGTGGCATTTGGTGGCCCGTACGGGGAACTTCTAAAGCTTGGAGGTAAGTGAAATTGCTCGTCCCTGAGGAAGAGCAAAAGAATGGATGACCATTTTAAAAAAAAACAGTGCGTTCTTGTTTTGATTTATTTTGTTTTTATTTCAAGTTGCCTGTTCCTAGAACTTTCTCAGGCAAACTGGGAAAAATGGTTGACTCAAGGTTTGAAGTTGTTCGCCTCCGAGCAAGAGAAATTGTTAGAGGAAGAAGGCACCACAGTGAGACCAAGAACAATTAGGGCATATGTTGATACAATACAAAAATGTAGCCCATGGCTTTTTAAAGATGAGTTATTAAGTATATTAATGGGACCATCATGGTATCCTGTAGAAGGATTTTTCTTCAACAAGAAAGAGATGGCTAGTTCTGTTTACTACATTTGTCTAAGATCTTGGTTTTTACAGACATCTGATTAATTTACAAAGCTAAAGTGTTAAAATATCAACCACTAAATATGAAATCAAATACTCTTTACTTATTAAGTTCCATAAGGTAATATATTTAAACATTATGTGTGTTTTCATAAATTGGTAAATGGAAAAATGTTTAATATTGCTTTGTGTCTGTGTCTTTGCTGAAATAAGGTTACTAAGTGTTAAGATTCTATCCTGTAATTTATATACAAAGAGTAGAAAAATTTTCAGTTGGGTTTCAATTATAGTATTATAGTATCATAAAAAACATGAAAGTCTTTCATCTTATTAAAGTGGAGTAATTTGTCTAAATCAGAAATTTTATAAGAGTTGTTTCAAAATGTGAATTTATAAAAAGGGTTAACGGTTAAAAAAGAGATAGAAAAAGATTCAAGATGTGAAAATATATTTTAATATAAAAGGTTAAAGGAAAAAGAAATGTTTCTAGATGAGATAATCTCTGTGTGGTAAAGTAAAAAGTTGTAAAATGCCGTTTAAAAAGATTTTGAGGAAACTAGACTTACTTTAAAAGCTTGAGAAAGGAAGAAAGAAGAAAAAGGTATTTGTACATGGCAGATTGAGACAAAGCTTCTCAATGGAGTTAAAAAAAAAAAAAAAGCCTTTGGTTGAAGGGCAGCCATGTAAACTAACATTAAAGCGATTTAAACAGAATCTAAGCCTTGTTTAAAAGAGTGAAGCTGTAGGTGGTGAAAAAGTACATTTAAAAGTACAGTATAGATGATAATTAAAAGGCTTTAAAAGGTTAAATTGAAGGTGGTCGAGATACCTTCATGGCGGAAAAAAGATTGCTTTATTGCATCATTCGAAGCCTAGTTAATCTTAAAGGCATCACTTAAAAAAAAATGGGAAGATAATAGGATAAAAGATATTTAGATAAAGAAGATTAAAAATTTAAAGTGAAAAACTTTAAAGACAGAAGTACAGAAAGGTAAAAAAAGAGAGAAGATGTAGAAAGATAAAAAAGATATAGGAAGATAGAAAAGATGTAGGAAGACAATAATTTTAAACCCACAAAATAGGAAACAAGAAAACTAAGAGAAAAAAAAAAAAAAACTAGAAGATAGAAATAAGATAAAAAATGGTTGAAAATGTCAAGTAAGGTATTTCAGATAGAAAAATGCAAAAAGCTAGACAACTATTAGATACAGACATATACTTATTAAAGCAAAAAGAGGGAATTGGAAAGGGGTATATATCCCCCATAGATAAACTTAAAATAACCCTTTTTACTCTAAACTTTTTAAATTTGGATTCATCAGGACTTAGTGCTGCGGAAAGACATATGTATCCAAAAAAATGTACATAAGCCTAAGGTACTTTGGAAAGATATTCTAACAGGACAATGGAAAGGTCCTGACCCAGTGATTGTCTGGAGTCGGGGTTTTGTTTGTGTGTTTCCACAGGGAGAACAGCAGCCGATTTGGATTCCAGAAAGATTAACTAAAACAATTTCTACAGATAGAAAAGAAGATGATTTGACTCAAATCCATAACAGCTGATATCCAGAACTCCAGCTTGGCCGTTCTTACATCTGCGACAGTGATTAACCAGGATGCTTTTTTCAATAGCTATTTTATTATTGCATTTTTCTACATCATAAGGTTCTATTTTTATTTTTTGAGCTCATACAAACCTAGGTTAATGTTTTTCTGATCAGTTTTATTTTTTGACTGTGGAGTTTTTAAACATTGCAATGGAGATTTCACCCAGGTAAAGCTACAAGGCCTTTACTATTTTCTTATGTGTTGTACGTTTGTGTACACTCTTGTGTTTTGTGTTGTATGTCTGTATGTGCGTATGTCCATATTTTTTATATGAGGAGCGCTAATGAAAAAATGGATCCGAATTATTATTATTTTTTTTATTCACGTGATTTAAATGGTTTAATTTAAATTAGGTAAACAGCTGTTAAGGATTGTTTTTAAAGTAGGTTAACAGATCTGTTTGTTTACTTTCACCTTTCTTTTTCATTATATTTAATAATTCTTTTCAGGATAATGTCTCTTTAGCATCCTTGCCAGAATTCCTATCTCATCCCAGTGCCGGTGAAGACAAAGATACAACCAGACTACAGCTTCTATGATAGCTATCACAGTAAACTGTATAAACTGATGCATCAATGAATATAACTCAACAAGTAATGCTCAATCAAGGAGTTAACTTACTTTGGGAGGAAATGGACATACTGATAGATTCCTCCGCTTTGAACTGCTTGCAGAACTTGCCTGGACTATGTAACTATCGTTTGGTGCAGCGAATTGTGGTAATTCTGGCATATCTTTGCTGATGGTGTCACTAGTGATGCAATTTTTATTTCCTTGCCAGCACACCCCATGTTAATTGTGGTAGTGCTGACATATCTTTGCTGATGGTGTCACCAGTGATGCAATTTTTCCCAAGGAGCCGTCAATTGGCTTGGTGTCGTGGCATTTCTGTATCCTCCTCCCTTCTGCTAGTGATGGTCTAAAATTTGGGGGCCAATGGCTTATGCTGGACCAGTAGTCAGTGACGGGTATGATCCAATTGCAGTGGTATCAACCTAAGACAGGAGGCTGACGCCTAAAGGTCAGTTTTCCGATGACGGGTAAGAACCATATGTTGAATTGGACAACCTACCAGGGACGGTCCTTAAGCCACATTAACCTCACTCCCCCACTGGCACCAAGGCCAAATTTGGGGGCCAACAGAGGTGAGGCAAAGAACCTCACCCCCCCACTGGTGCATAGACCTATCCACAAGTATGGCTGTATGCTGGACCGGTAGTCAGTGATGGGTATGATTCAATTGCAGTGGTATCAACCTAAGACAGGAGGCTGACGCCTAAAGGTCAGTTTTCCGATGACGGGTAAGAACCATATGTTGAATTGGACAACCTACCAGGCACGGTCCTTAAGCCACATTGCTTGTTGTTTAATTAATCAGAAGGGGGGAGATGCTGGGAGCCATTAGCCAAGTAGGTATGACAATTTCCTTGCCAGCGTACCCCATGTTGCAGTGACATTGAATGTAGGTGACCTTGCTCAAGGACCAAGGCGGATTAGGGCGTTCCTGGTTTAGGTTCCAGGTTTAAGGTTTAAGATTATTCCTGCTGGGAATAGGGCGTATCCTGCTGCCTGAGTTCCCCTTGAGTTCTCACGGGATTCAGACAGTATATTTTGGGAGACAGAAACCCAGAGAACGTGGATTTGGGCAGAGAACGTGGATTTCCCCAGAACGTGATTGTAGACGGCTGGTGTGAGTTCGGGAATAAAGAGTTGCTGTTTGAATCTACAAGCTGTGTGGTGGCTCGTGATTGTGTGCCCAGCCAGACTGCGGCATTTGTGCCCAGCCAGACTGTGGCACTCCTTTTCCTCTCTTTTTTGCTTCCTGCCATGATAAGTATTTTTGCTCTACCATACTCCCCCACCATAATAACATACTGCCATGCCACAGGCCCAAAAGCTTAAGGGCCAACTGACCTTGGATAGAAACCCATGGGACTATCAGGCAAAATAACTATCTTCTCTTTGTAAGCTGATTACCTTAGATATTTGTTCAGTAATAGAAAGGTGACTAATACATAGTTGAAAACATTAGCCTGAGTATGAGAAAGAAAAACAGAGCAGAGAGCTGGGGGGTGAGTATGGGGAGGAAAAGAGGGAGAGGAGAGGCAGACAGGCAGGCAAACAGCAGAACAGCAACCACTGGTGAAAACAGAATGAAGATCTAGACAGGCAAAAGCAGGAGAGATTGGTATTATTTCAGGAAGTACAAGGACATATTTTGTGAGGGTCATCTGAATCCATAAAAATGAATGTTGTGAGAAAAAGTTCACATAATTAAAAATTAAGAATGTGTGGGCCAATGTGAGATGTAGAAACAAATAGTGAAAAAAAATATAAAAGTAAAACATACCATTTAAAGTGCATTAATTAATGAGCATTAATTAAAACAAAGTTTGATCAAATAAGACAAATACTAGATATAATACCCTTGCAATTTTTTTTTTAATTTTGCTAGAAAATGGGGTTATTTCAAAATCATTCTACTGGAAAGAATGCACCCTACTAGCACCTTGAAATCTTTTTTTCCTCATAGGAATTGTGAATCTGAGTGTCATATCATTTCCTCAACTGAGATTTAAATTCACAGTTGAGAGGCTAGAAAACTGATATGAACAAAACTGAAGTCAGAAAGCACCTCAAATCCTCTCTTCTATTTCCTTTAGGAAAATAAAAAGCAATGCTGTCCAGTGGTCTCTGTCTGATAAAACAGGTTTACTTGTAGGCTATACAGTGGTTTCTAGAAAAACAAATTCCTTAGAAAACTAAAGAGGTTTTGCCCAAGATTAAGTGGTTACATTGGCTTTGAAACACAGTGAATTTCCAAATTTAGAAAAACTGAATCTCTATTAATTATTTTTAAATGATCTCACAATTACTTAGAAAGTTAGAAAGATATTTTATACCCTGAAGTATAAAGAAGAAAACACAGGCTCTGTGGGAGGACATGGCAAATTGGAAGTGCAGATGAGACTATCCAGCCAGGCACAGAAGACTACCCGCCTATTCAGGACTGAGCAGAGTAAGGAAAAATATACAGCAAGTGAGACGCTTTTGAACATATTTTGGAACTTTAATTTTCTGCATTAATCTACATAAGGAATTGATTTGAAAAGCAGCAGAGGGGAACATGGCTGTGTTTGATCTTAAAAGGGGCCAAATTTGGGGCAGATCTCACTCTTGGCAATACATTACTTTAAAAAGTTGGCAGTAACTCAAGTAAAGAAATAAAAAGTGCACCTTAGGGCAAATTTAATTGAAGGAATGGGTCTGATATATTTTAGAGGATTCTGAAAGCACATCAAAAAGACATTTTTAAAAGGCATTTCGAAGTTGAATTGCCCAGGTGAACAAACAGGTACAATAACAAGCAACAGGCGGAGCTCTTCTCACAACTGGAGGCAATGCTTCTCCAGTTCTCTGATGCATCTCAGGTCACCCAGACTTGTGAAAGGAATTCCTTTGCATGTCTAGAATAATAAAACATATGCACAGCTTTGGCTACTTATGGATGTCTTGGTTTCCAAAGTCCTACTTGTTCACTTCAATCAAAGAAAATATGGAATTTTGTCTCATTCCTCCAAGGATAAAAACTGTCTTTATTATTATCAAATTTATACCCCAAGCTATGCTTTTATTCTTTTTTTTAATTAGCTTTGTATGTCCAGCCTAAATCATAGCTTTGCATGTCCAGCCTAAATCATAATGAAATCTTGCTTGAAGACATTTCAAGCTGAATCTGAACTCAACACACAGAGTTTGAAAACTACAAATAACTTAATATAAAAAGCCAGGAATAAACAATGAGTTATGACCACTGCTTCCTTAGAGAGATGGCAAAATGATTCTAACTACAATATGCATACCAGTCAGACACATTAAAATCTGGGATAAAAGTGTATTGTACTATGACATATGTGGGCTTGGGAAATAGAGAGTTACAGATTGGGCATGGTTCTCCAGGGTCTTACACATGCATCTCTCAGGAATACAGTGCACTGTGCTGCCACATACTCCTCATTCTTTGAGATTTAACTATTAAGAAATAATTGCTCTAGTTCAAAACATTTGCAAATGCAAACAGATACACGTTGTTGTCTATTTCTCTATTATTTTTTTAAAAAATAAACTGTATTGTGTATACTTAAGATATGCAACATGATATTATGGAAAATGTATGGATTGTAAAAGTAACTACAGTTAATCAAATAAAGATCACCATTTTCTCAACTAGTTACCCATTTTTTTTGTGTGATAGCAAAAACTACTACAATTTGTTCACTTAGCACAGATCACAAATATCTATTAATATTGTTACACAAATGTTTTAAAACTTCCCATTAAAAAATTAGTAATAAGATATTTTCCCAAATTTAAATCACTAAATATAAATTGTTAGAGCAAGATAAATCATTCTTAAAGTGCTTGAACAGCATTCTTATATGTTCTATAATTTAAAATCTTAAACTTCTTTCAATTCCTTGTAGTATCCAACCAAGTCAGCAAATTAACTTGAAGTTGGAGACTAATTGAAACAAAATCTATCCCAAAAAGGTCATGTAGTGAAGTCATGATAAGGTCATTTCCCCAAGAATTCCCATAGTTATTTATTGCCCTTTGTTTGAAAGGACTGTGTCATCAACGCATTAATTACTGGTTCAAAAAGAAAGCAGGCATCAAGGGGAGAGATGGTTCTGAGAGAGTTATGTAAAACAGGTCCTTCTCTAGCATGCCCCCTGAGAGATAAATCACTTTTTATTATAAAAGATTAAACTTTAAACCCATAAAATTGTTGTGCTCTGCTCAATGGCTCATATTATCATGCCACACCACACATTTTACAGTTTACAAATGTATGTCAAATACAGCTCAAGTTTAGTGGTCATACTTTTCATACTATTTCACTAATATTTTTGTGAGAAGAAGGCAATAAATAGCATGAAAGAATGTTACTTTTATAATAAAATATGGTTTGTTTTTGGAATATTATGATTTTATTGTAGTATAAGAAAAAAATAGATCAATGTTGATATACAATTTTGGTTGGTTTCTCAGTATTCTACCCTCTTTCTATAAAAGGGCTCTAGAATTTTTTTAAGCATGATAATTAGAAGAAATGGACATTCCTTTAAAAATAAATTAAAAGATTTCAGCAGGCTATTCACTAATTAAATAAATACTAAATTTTGATGAATATGAATTGCTATTTCAGGCTAATTCATACAAGTATTAGTCACTAAGATTTATCATTTTTCACATTCCTTCCACATTTTATATGAAAAAGTAATGCAAGCATGTTCAGTTTCATTAAAAATGCAATGGGGGATTGGGGTTGTGGCTCAGCAGTAGAGTGCTTGCCTAGTGTGTGCGACGCTCTATGTTCGATCCTCAGCACCACATAAAAATAAATAAATAAAACAAAGGTATTGTGTCCAACTACAATTAAAAAATAAATATTTAAAAAAATGCAATGGTTCACATAAAAAATCTGAAATAACACAACTGCACTAAATATCTCCATCTGTAACCAAGATAGGACCTTGGGCAACTCAAGGTCCCAACTTCCCATTATGGGAAAGTTTTATATATTCTGTGATTTCCAAAATTAGTTCCTGCTTAAATATTTTATGATTCTAAAAATTCTAAGAAGTAAAAAAAAATTTCCAGCAATCAATGGTTACTGCAATGAAAATAGGCAGTTTTGTTGTTTGAGCATCTTCTTATGAATTATGAAATTAAACTTTACACAAAAATTTGGTGCTACAGAACATTCTTGTTTCAATAGTCACCATTATGAATCAAAATCAGACTATTGTAATACAATCAAACCACTGGTACTGGAACTTGAAGAGCCATGAGGAATTCAAATGCCTTCTATTCCTTACTAACATTATGTGGACAGAAAATATGGAGATTCATGCTTTTTAGCAGTATATACTGAGTCTATCATTGGGCTTCTCATATCCAGAAAATAAACAAATATTATTCCAAGAATCAGTATCAACATACAGCATATTTAAATATACTTTAAGGAAATAACTCTCTAATCAAGACTGCAAAGGTTAATGAATCAAGTTTTTTGAAGAAGATAATTTTTCCTAATATTTTATTCACACTTCTATCATATTTCATTACTATGCCAAAATTTTCATGTACATTTATATTGTCCAATTTAATATTCATAAAACATAATTACAGGGTAAGTCAAATAATGTTTACTTCAAAAAACATATACCTTCTACACCCGTTTTTCTTGCAATAGATTAAGACTAACTCAACAGACCAAAACAAAACAAAAATTTTGCATGTCCAAAAAATCTCATTTGAAAGTTAAATTTTATGGTTTGCTGGGTTGTAACAGTTTTTTCTTATTTGAAATAATTGTAAACAAAACATTCCACTTAATTATATTTGCTAAAATTTATCATGTTAGAAGACAATCGGTAAACTACAACACTTATTTCTATAATCTTTATTATTAAGATAATTACATGGTTCTTGCTTCAGATTCACACTTCAGAAAGTAAATTATCAGCCTGACTCTTTGAGTTTCTATTTTTGGTTGTTTCATTTATTTGAAAAAAAAAAAAAGAAACTCTTTTTACCCATTTTTTAATATAATCAATGAAAGCAAGCCACTAAATTCTGTGTTTTATAATCAATGCTGTACTAGTGGAAAAGTAGTTAAAAGAGAGATGCTATTATACTAAGAACAATATGAAATTTATTTCCACAAATGAAATCTTGAATAGAGAAGATGTAAAGTTATAATCCAAGAGTCTATGAAAGACTATGTTACTTTCCTGTGTATAATATTTTTTTCCTGATTAGCTAATATTTTATATAAATAACCTTAAATCTATTTTTATAATAAGAATATTCATTTTAAAATGAACCAAAATATAATAATGTAGCTGCACATATTTGGACAAACTGGTTAATCATTTATATGTTAAATAAATTATTAAAGTACCTAATTATGCTTCCCACAGTCATAAAACAAAAATGTTATAGCTTTCAGTTGAAAATTACCCTCACAATAGTATTTTCAGAGTTTTTCTCCCTCTATGTCAGTATTATATGTTTGCATATATGTATATAATGAACCTTTAAATATTTAATTTATAAAAGGCAATGAATAAAATGTCAAGTCCTATTTTTGTCATTTTTTCTTAGTTCAATGAGAATAAAGCTTACGTTGCAGTACCTTTGGATATTGCTTGACAGGAATCAATACTCTTTCTGAGAGCTTTATATTTTTGTTGCTGATGACATCAAGATATTTCTTTTCTTCATCTTCCTTTTTTCCATCAGAACCTTGAAATTTTTCAATTTCTGAAAAAATCAGAAGGAAAAAAATTGAAATAAATCATCATAAACATGCTGACTGCTCATATTCTTCCTCTTCCCAGATCAGATTTTGAAGAATCTTGATAAAAGGCCAGCAACAAAATCTTTCTAACAATGTGAATGTCCCTACTGTGAATAAGGTGACCGCTGCCAACTAAAACCAACAGGTGACACTTTAAGATGTGACTCTGTCTTCTGTGAAACAAGTGATACATTTAATTCATTTTAAACATCGTCTAACAAAAGAGGAAATATTCACCGTGACTACCTAAATTGTCTAAACAAACATATGTTTCTAAGGAGCAATGAACAGAACAAAGCATATTTTAAAGTTATGTGTCATTGTTACTTAGCATCATTCGTAAATAAAAATAATTTAAAGATTGTAATCATCCAGTTATCAAAAATGAAACTGCACAATAGTTGTACATTCTAACCAATCTCAAAAACAATTAAAAAGTGGTCACAAATGTCAGATAAATGGTGAAATCTGTAAGCATTATCATTCATCAGGACGAAATTATCTGTTGAGAGGTGGAGAGGAACTATTAGTTTCATCCTGTGAGAATCTTGCCAAAATGGATATTTCTAAGTACATGTACACAATTTATCTACCCTTGCATCTTTTAATGAGCTAATTTCATAAAGTTTTTAGAAATTCTAATATAGTGACCAAAGATACATACAGCAGAAAATAAGAAAATGTTCCTGCTCTTATGGAATCTATATTTTTATGAGGAAAACACAATTAGAAAAGGAATACATGTGCAGAAACATTTGCGTATGGGAGTAGAGAATAAATATAGTAAAGCTAGAGAGAATATACAGGAGAGCAGAGGCAAGGTGTGGGCTATTACTTTAGATTTCCAGAATGACATTGAGCACAATTCTGAAGGATGAGAAAGAGCAAGAAGCAAGAAAACCTGTGGGCTGCAGAACAGTAAATGTATTTGATGGGTGATATTCACAGCCATTCAGAGCAGAGGGCAAGTGAAGAAAAAAAAAAAAAACATAACATTTGTGTGGCTGAGAAATGATGCTCACTTGGACTAATAAGGGAGGAATAAGAGGACAAGTTAAAGCTAGAGTAACTCCATAGAATTCACTATACGAAATAAATGTTTTGGATTACAGAAAGTTTTCGTTGAACTAATTCCCTTACGTTAATTAGTTGTTATTTCTATAACATATCTGTAAATGGGTTTTCTGTCCTTCCTCTTGGCCAAATGTACCATTCCAAAAAACAAAGTAAATGAAGCTATGGATATTAAATGCAGAAGTTTCTTAATTTTGTTATAAATAGAACAAAACATTTTGCTTCTGTTGTTTTGGAGTAGAGGAAGGTGATGGTGTCTATTAAATATGAATATTTTAATACTTGTTTTTTTTTTGCATTTTGAAACATCTATTTGTCTACTTCCAAATATGGCTACTATAGCATACCTTTGCTTTGTTCTTTGCTGTTCTATTTTTAATTAACATATGTCCAAAAATGATTTAATATAGGTGATAGAAAAATTCCCATAGTAAGCCAGGTAGTAATCTATTAGCAGAATAATTATTGGATCCAGGGGAAACCTAATCTTTTTGAAGTAATACTACATTGCTTACCCACATAATGCCTGAATGAGAGCTCCAAAGTATAGTTTATACAGGCATTTACAACCATTTTATCAATTATATGCTGAGGTTTACCTAAAGTATCCTTAAATAAACCAAACTGTTTAAAAATAAGTTATATGTCTGTAGATTCTACTTAGTATTATAGCATTATTTCCTACTTTCCCACTCCAAAGTACTAACAAGTCACTTTCAATTGCCTTTTTAAACTGAAAAGCACTCCTATTCAGGCCTTTCAATCCCTTATATAATTATTATCCCAGAACTCTGACAACTGTAAAGAAAGAATATTCTTCACATCCTCTGACACTGACAATGGACATTTGATCACTGCCCTCTGGGTACCTGTACCTGTCTCACTTCCAAGCTTGCTGAGGTGATTTGGAACTGTGAAGCCCAATGAAGAAACTGACTCAATTCCCAATCAAGTAAATGAATGACTTCTTTGTCACTCTGTCATAAAAGAAATTAAATATGTCTGACATTATTTGCTCTCCACCAAACTACACCTTAGGCTTTTTAAGACATTTACAATTTGATCATTCTATCATTAATTATAATAACTTTCCTATCAAGAATTCTGGCTGAATAAAATAAAATTTCTTTCTGTTCACTTCTACAATTCCTTTTAAAACTGGTTATTTCTTTTCCCTTCCTGATACCTTCATGGAGTTATCTTGTCTTCCCCTACATGTCTATATACCAAACTAGCTCAATAACTGCATTTGTCAGTTGCACAGTCATATAATGCTACAAACTTTTCTGGATTTAAGAGAAATTTATATAGTACCAATTTGTATGGAGAGAGCTAGTTTATATACAGAGAGCCAATTTATATAGTGTCTTTCTTATTTTAATTTTTAATTTAAAATAATTTGTTGTTCTATAATTAATGCATATTCTTAATGTAAACTTTAGACAATACACAGGTATCCCTAATATTTCAAAGGAGTACATAGTCTGTCATCACCAGGAATTACTGAATAGCACTGTGCCAAAACATTGAGTCATTTCACTGGTTTATATTATCTATTTAAGTTGGCTGCCGTGTTCTTAAAAAAAAAAAACAGATTTAATATCTTTGGGTAGATTTATATTTTGTAGAAAAACGGTAAACTACAGAGATTTTAATGTTTTCTGTTCTCATTTTATGGTTTATCTATTAATGTATATATTTATTTGAAATTTATTTTATCTATCATTGACTATTTTAAGTGGCTTTTGCCACAATACTAGTATTATGCAGATACTGCATAAGAGACTATCTTTGATTGTGACCATTCACTTTGTACCAGATATTTTAAAGAAAAAATTTAGTTCTGCTCTTGTATTACTTCATTTTCCTTATGGACATCTTAAATATGCCCCCTTTTGGTTTATTTCATTTTATAATGCTCTTAAGTTGCATTTTAATTCTTATTGATAAAATATTTAATGTTATGTATATTCCCTAAAAAAATCACAGACTATGGCTGTATATTTGAATTAGCTATCTTTTTATTAAAATTTATTTGTAGAATTTCTACAATTCTGTTTTGCTAAGTTCAAAATATTTAGCAGCATTTTATAGAAATAACTGGGTAGCAGAGTTTTTTATTAATTTATTTTTTAAATTGATTGAATTATGTCTATATTTTGGAATTCAAAGCAGATTTCTTAGTGGTTACATTTTTGGACATGACTCATGAATATTTCATGAAAAGCATTCTATTCTCTGTTGTTGTGGTTAAAAGCTGGATGTAAATCAATGAGATCTTTTTTTTTGCCAATAGGATTCATCTTGGGATAAAAGCAGTATGTGAACATTTTTCTAGATATGTATTTAAGAGTAGAATTTTGTTCATAAATTATGCACATATTTTAATTTACTAGATAAACTAAACTATCATTTTGCTGTGTAAAATGTATCTAACACATTTATGAATGTTTTTATAAATTCCAAATCCCTACAATGAGGTTCAGTTTTTAACTTTATCTTACTCCAGTTACTGGGGGACTAAGTACTAAAGATACCCTCACAATTCTAGTACAAGGAATCTACAGAAACCACACATAAAAGTGATTTTTTTTCTAAACTCAAAAAAAAAGTAATAAGCACACTGCTGGGTTTTGTGTGGGTTAGATTGTGAGAAGATTGAAGAGGAAAAAAAATAGGAAACTTGATGATCCCAAGAATCCTAAAACACAGAAATTTCAAGCAAACATTTATATTACAAAGGGAAGACAACTCTTCAATGTATAATTCTCAACAAGGTAACCTGTCAACAATGTGTTAACTGGGACACAATTATATAAGCTCCAATTTATGAATAATTTTGAAGCAGACCATTTAATGATGAGTACAAGACTTAAGATAATAAAGTACCATTCTAGAAATACTGGGGAAAATTTAAACAAAAACAATTTCCTAGGACAAGTTTTTTCCTAATGGGGAAAAATAGCTTAAAGAAAAGTACCCATAGAACGTGAAGTGAGGAAACCATCCCAATTAAAATCTATTGCCACAGAAACCTTCTAAAAGCACAGGCATGATTTTCTCATTGAACCATAAATAAAATAAATAGATTATGTCTATGTCCATACAATATATACTACATAAAAAAAAGAAAAATGAACTAACTAATATATTGGCAAATATGGAAAACAGAATAGAGATGATAACAAAGCAGAAAATGGGGAAAAAAGTAAGAATGAACAAAATAAAAATAAGAAAATATATCAGAAATAAAATGAATTGGAGAAAGGTAAATATTTAACAAGTATTAGAAGATGAAATGAAAAGAAATATAAGAACACAGCAATAACAGAAAAATTCATTTCACATATAAATAATAAACCATAATGTAATTGAGAATTTTTGCATACTTGTCCATCAGGAATATTGGTCTGAAGTTTCTTTCCTTGATGTGCCTTTGTCTGGTTTTGGTATCAGGGTGATATTAGCCTCATAGAATGAGTTTGGAAGGGTTCCTTCCTTTTCAATTTCATGGAATATTTTGAGGAGTCTTGGTGTTAATTCTTCTTTGAAAGTCTTGTAGAACTCAGCTGAGAATCCATCTGGTCCTGGGCTTTTCTTGGTTGGTAGGCTTTTTGATGGTGTTTTCTATTTCATTACTTGAAATTGCTCTATTTAAATCATGCATGACCTTCTCATTCAGTTTGAGCAGGTCATATGTCTCTAGAAATTTGTCAATGTCTTTGATATTTTCTACTTTATTTTACTATGAATTTTCAAAATAGTTTCTAATTATCTTCTGTATTTCAGACATGTAGTATTTCCTTCTTCATCTTGTATTTTAGTAACTTCAGTTTCTCTCTTTTTCTCTTCATTAGTATGGCCAAAGGTCTATCTATTTTATTTATTTTTTCAGGGTTGGTTCAACATATGGAAATCAATAAATGTAATACATCATATTAATAGAATTAAAAACAAGAATCATATGATCATCTCAATAGATGCAGAAAAAGCATTTGACAAAATACAACACACCTTCATGCTCAAAACACTAGAAAAACTAGGGATAGTAGGAACATACCTCAACATTGTAAAAGCTATATATGCTAAACTCAAGTCAAGCATCATTCGAAATGGAGAAAAAAATGAAGGCATTCTCGCTAAAATCTGAAACAAGACATGGATGTCCTCCTTCCCCACTTCTATTCAACATAGACCTTGAAACTCTAGCCAGAGCAATTAGACAAAAGAAAGAAATTAAAGGGATACAAATAGGTAAAGAAAAACTCAAACTATCACTATTTGCCAATGACATGATTCTATATCTAGAAGGTCCAAAAAATTCCATCAGAAAACTTCCTAGAACTAATAAATGAATACAGCAAAGAAGCGGGATATAAAATCAACACTCATAAATCAAATGAATTCCTATACATCAGTGATGAATCCATTGAAAGAGAAATTAGGAAAACTACTTTATACACAATAGCCTCAAAAAAATAAAATACCTTGGAATCAATCTAACAAAAGAGATAACAGACCGCTATAATGAAAACTACAGAACACTAAAGAAAGAAATTAAAGAAAACCTCAGAAGATGGAAAGATCTCCCAAGCTCCTCAATAGGCAGAATTAACATTGTCAAAATGGCCATACTACCAAAAGCATTATACAGATTTAATGCAATTCCTATTAAAATTCTAATGATATTCTTCATAGAAATAGAAAAAGCAATCGTGAAGTTTATTTGGAAAAATAAGAGACCCAGAATAGCTAAAGCAATCCTTAGCAAGAAAAGTGAAGCAGGAAGTGTCACAATACCAGGCTTTAAACTAAACTACAGAGCTATAGAAATAAAAATGGCATGGTATTGGCACCAAAGTAGACTTGTAAACCAATGGTACAAAATAGAGGACACAGAGGCAAACCCACATAAATATGATTATGCCAAACTAGACAAAGGTGCCAAAAACATTCACTGTAGAAAAGATAGCTTATTAAACAAATGGTGCTGGCAAAACTGGAAATCCATATGTAGCAAAATGAAATTAAACCTCTACCTCTCACCCTGCACAAAAATCAACTCAAAGTGAATCAAAGACTTAGGCCCTAAAACAGAGACCCTGCGCCTAGTAGAAAAAAATAGGCCCAAATCTTCACCATGTTGGCCTAGTGTCAACAAGACTCCTAAAGCACAAGAAGTAAAAATCAAGAATTAATAAATAGGATGGATATAAATTAAAAAAAAGAGTTTTCTCAACAAAGTAAACAATTAATAAAGTGAGGAGAGAGCCTATAGATTGGGAGAAAATCTTCACCTCATGCACCTCCAATAAAGCATTAATCTCTGGAATATATAATGAACTCAAAAAACTTAACACCAAAACCATCAATCAATCAATCAATCAATGTGCTAAGGAACTGAACAGACACTTCACAGAAAAATAAATACAACTGATCAAAAAATATATGAAAAAAAGTATTCAACATCTCTAGCAATTAGAGAAATGCAAATCAAAACTACTGTAAGATTTCATGTCACTCTAGTCAGAATGGCAATCATCAAGAATACAGGCAACAATAAATGTTAGCAAGGATGTGGGGAAAAGGTACACTCATACATTGCTGGTGGGACTGCAAATTGGTGCAAACACTATGGAAAGCAGTATTGAGATTCCTCATAAAATTAGGAATGGAACCACCATTTGATCCAGCTATCCCACTCCTTGGTCTATACCCAAAGGACTTAAATTCAGCATACTATAGTGAGGCAGCTACATCAATGTTTACAGCAGCTCAGTTCACAATAGCTAGACTGTGGAACCAACCTAGGTGCCCTTCATCAGATGAATGGATAAAGAAAATGTACTATATATACTCAATGAAATATTACTCAGCTTTAGTAAGTGGTTGAAGTTGGAGAATAACATGCTAAGCGAAATAAGCCAATCCCACAAAATCAAAGGCTGAATGTTTTATCTAATATGTGGATACTAATTCACAATAAGGTGAGGGGCACTAGGGAAGAATAGCATTACCTTAGATTAGGTACAGGGAAGTGATGTTAGGGAAGGGGAGGGGAGGGGAGGATAGGAAAGACAGTAGAATGAGACATTATTACTGTATGTATATATGTGACTGCATGATCAATATGATTCTGCAACATGTACACTCAGAAAAATGAGAAACTATATCCAATCTGTGTATGATCTATCAAAGTGGATAAATGCATTCTATTGTCATGTATAACTAATTAAAACAAATAAAAGTATTTTAAAAAATAAATAAATAATAAACCATAAGTAAAGCAAGACTAAATAAACAAAAGGACAGAAGCAGCAAGAAATAATAAAGAACCTTGATAAAATTAGAAAAATGAAATAAATTTTTTTTTATAAAACAAGACAGATACAGAAGATAAACTAAGAAGGACCATGGTATGCATAAAATAATTGGAGTTGTAGACAATGAAAAATAAAGTCACAGAACTGAAGAAAAACTAAGAACTGCTACTCAAGAAAACGCCTTTTAAAAAAGGGTAATATGGAGGGTGAAAATACTTAAAGTATCTGGTAAAAATTATGAAAATGTTACAGAAATACATAATTTCATACAACTAATATGTTTTAATAATTATAAGAGAACTATGTGACAATATGATATTGCTGAGTATGATTGGCTCAATTTCAGATTTATTATAGAGAGAGAAGGAAGAAAGGGAAAAGAAAGAGTGGAAAAAAGGAAGAAGAAAGTGTGAAAAGGAGAGAAACAGATGTGAAAATTAATATGAGGCTCTATTAACTGGGAGTAAGGCAACAGAATAACTATTTCCAGATACATATAGAATACAGCTGGGTCCATATCTTGGCTCAAGTTGATATTTGCTGGTTGATTTACTTAACATATGTCTACCTCAGTTTCTAACCTGGAAATTAGAAAAAAAAATGAAACCTCTTATTGTGGTCATGAAGATTAAATATAATGCAACTAGGAACTGGGAAGTGGTCATGGGAGAAGGACAGATGAAAAGGTTCGATGCATAATGTATGCATGTATCGAGACATGATGAATTGGTTAATTAGTACAATTAATATGTTAATATAATTAAAAAATAAATCAATAATAAAAGAAGGTGCTTAAAACAGTGTCTGGGAAAAACCATTGTTGTTATTGTTGTCATTATTCATATATATTAAACCTGAAAGAAGCAGGTGACACTTGTACTAGATTCATAAGAAAAATAACACTGAAGGAGGAGCTAGGAACTGATCCTTAGTTTAAGAAAGGATTATAGGACCCAGGACCAATGGCTTCTCAAGTCTCTCTTAAACTCTTCCAAAAAATAGAAGAAGTGGAAACACTATAAATTCATATGCTGCAACCAGCCAAAGATACCACAAGGAAAAAAAATTATAGTCCAATATCCCTGATGAACATAGATGCAAAAATCCTCAACAAAATATTATCAAACTGAATTTGACAGCATATTGAAAGGATCATACAAGCCGGGTATGGTGGCTCATGGCCTGTAATCCTAGTGCTCAGGAGGCTGAGGCAAGAAAACTGGGAGTTTAAGATCAGCCTCAGCAAATTAGCAAGGCCCTGAGAAACTTAAGGAGACCCTAAAATGGCTGGGGTTGTGGCTCAGTGGGTAAATGCCCCTGGGTCCAATACCCAGTATGGGAAAAACAAAAAATAAAAACATACCCCATGTCTAAGTGGGACTGATCATTGTGAATAAACAGAATTTCAACATGTGAAAATCAACCATTATAGTACACCACATTAACAGAAGGAAGAACAAAACCATATGTTCATCTCAATTACAGTAGGGAAAATAGCACTTAACAAAGTTTAGCATCTTTTTCATAATAAAAATTTTCAACAAGTTAATATAGAAAAAACTTTCCATAGCACAGTAAAGCTTACATATGAAAAAAATCATATTCAACATTATACTATATGACAAAAAATCCTTTCATCCAAGATCCAGAATAAAGTAAAAATGCCCACATTTCCCACTTCAAGGTACTACTACGAATCCTAACTAGAAAATTTGGCAAAAAGAAAATTGAAAATATC
Organism: Marmota flaviventris; assembly: GCF_047511675.1. Classification (NCBI taxonomy): domain Eukaryota; kingdom Metazoa; phylum Chordata; class Mammalia; order Rodentia; family Sciuridae; genus Marmota; species Marmota flaviventris. The sequence goes on along the minus strand of NC_092503.1, from coordinate 95,708,056 downwards.
AAAATTATAAAGGAGAAAGTAAAAATACCTGTTTACAGTTGACATGATCATACATGTAGAAAACCCTGTAGACTCCACATAAGAGCTCAGAGTATTATTAAGTGAATTCAGTAAAGCTGCAGGATATAAAATACATAAAAAATAAGACACTTAGGGATTAAATTTAATTAAGGGAATAAAAGACTTGTGCATTGAAGACTATAAAAATTTATGAAAAACTTAAGACAAAAACAAAAGGAAAGACATTCAATATTTATGAATTGAAAGAATACTGTAAAAATGTCCAGACTGCCCAAGTGATCATTGCAATCTCAATCAAAATTCAATGCATTTTTACAGAGATAGAAAAAAATCCATCCTAAAATTCACAAAAGGCCTCAAATAGTCAAGCAATTTTAATAAAGAACTAAGCTAGAGGTATCATACTTCCTGATTTCAAATATAGTATAAAATTACAAGAATAAAAATAGTATAGTAGTAGCATAAAACCAGACATATAGACTAATGAAATAGTACACAGAGTACAAAATTTAATCCACATATATATGGTCAACTGGTCTTTGACCAAAGTGTCAAGAATACAAAACTGGGGAAACTACAGTCTCTTGAATAAATCTTGCTGGGAATACTGGATATCGACATAAAAAATGAAATTTAACCTTAACACTATACACACAAACATAAAATCAATTAAAAACTTAAATGTTAGACCTAGATCTGTAAAACTCACAGAAGAAATCATAAATTAAAAGCTTTATGACAGTGGTCTTGGCCATGATTTCTTAAATATGACCCCCAAAGCACAGGCAATAAAAGCAAAAATAAATAAGTGGGATTATATCCAAAGAAAAAGTCTATACAGCAATAAAACAGTCAGCAAAATGACATGGCAGTCTATGGACTGTAAACAAATAACTGAAAACCTTATCTGACAAAGGATTAATATGCAAAATATAAAGAAACTCAAACAACGAAGAATAATGGGCCAAATGAACTAAAAAAATGTACAAAGGACTTAAATAGATATTTCTCCAAAGAAGATATGCAAATGGATAACAGGTATATAAAAATTTTCTCAATGTCACTATCAAAGAAATGCCAATCAAAACCACAATGAGATATTACCTCATAACTGTTAGGATAGCTAATTTGAAAAATAAAAGTATTAGCAAGGATGTAGAGAAAAGGAAAGCCTCATAAATGACTGTTAATAATATAAAGTGATTCAGTCATTATGGAAAACACTGTGACAGCTCCTCAGAAAATTAAAAATAGGATCTGGCTGCTATGTTCTGTTGAAATCTAATGCCCAAGATGAAGGGTTGGAGATGTTAAGCCTTTGGGAGATGATTACATCAGGAGCATAAAGCCCTCATGAAAGGGATTAATGCTCTTATAAAAGAGGCCTGAGGAAGACCTACTTTCTTCTACCACCATGATCAGCACTATGATCTTGGACTGCCAATTCTCTAGAACCATAAGAAATAAATTTCCATTGTTTATAAGTCCCACTGTTTAATATCTTTTGTTATATCAGCTTGAAAGGTTTATGACACCTGCAAGTTAACTTCTAGATATACATCCCAAAAAAACTGAAACCAGCATCTCAAAGATATGGCACTCCCATGTTCAATGCACCACCATTTACAATAGCTAAGTCATGAAAGCAACCTAAATGTCCATTGTTGGAGGAATCTGTAATGAAAATGTGGTATATACATACAATGAACTGTTATTCATTCAGCTTTTGTAAAGAAGGAAACGCCATCATTTGTAACAGTATGGACAGACTTGGAAACATTATGCTAAATTAAGCTGGAGAGCAGACAAACAGTACATGACCCTACTTGGTTGGTCAAAATGCTTATGTCCTCCCCAAATGCATATGTTTTGTACAACAAAAAATTATTGATTATAGTATGTTTTAAAATTTGGTTATAGTATGTTTTAAAATTTCCATATATGGTATTAAGAAGTGGGTTTTTGGAACAGTGATTAGGTCCTGAGGGTGAAGCCCTCATGAATGGAATTAATGCCCTAATAAGAGGCCCAAGGGAGCTCATTTGACCCTTCCACCAAATGAAGACAAAATGAGAAGGCACCAGGGATCCAGGAAACTGTCCCTCACCAGACATCAAGTCTGCTGGTGCCTTGAACCTGGACTTTACAACAAACAGAATTGTGAGAAATACATTTTTGGTTATGAGCCACCCAGTCTATGACATTTGTTATAGCAGAACTAGACTAAGAAACTACTTATTTGAGAAAACAAAAAGTCACTCTCATAGAAGCATAGAGTGGAATGGCTGAAGTGAAGGGGATGAGGAAACATTGGTTAAAGAGTACCAGATTTCAATTATGCAAAATGAATAGAGATCAACAATACAACAGAGTGTCTATAGTTAATAATTCTATATTCTATAGCTAAAACCTTGCTAATAGTGTAGAACTTAAGTGTATTTATCACAAAACCCATACATAAATGAAGATGTGAAAGGGAACTTTTGGAGGAGATAGATGAATTTGTTATTGGTTGCAGTGATGGTTTCACAGGTATATACTTATTTTCTAACTCATCAAGGTATACACATTAAATGTATAATATATATAGTATGTCAATCATATTTTTATTGGTAGGTTTTGATTTTTTGTTTTTGAAGAAAGAATAAGAGATGGGATATAAAATTACCTATAAGTTATATTCATAATTCTTACATATCAAAGAATGATTTGTCATTTCGGTTATAGTATGTTTTAAAATTTCCATTTATGTCCTATAAATGTAGTTTAGTATAATCTATAGACTCAAGAATGAATTAGTATCAGTTTGAATTTTAAGTTCATTCTCAAAATATGAGCAAAATTTAAGTGAAAGGGACACTAGTTGAAGGTATCCACCTGCAGCTTCACATTGAAGTCACTTTCTTAGGCCATTTGGTTTTTGTTTGCAGTCACAATTCATACTTGCTATAGTAGCTATGCTGAGCATTTAATACCGGCCTTCCATATATTTATCTGACCTCCAGAACATACTTCACTCAAGATTTTGGAAATGTTAATAGCTATGCAATTGATGTATTAGGCTATATCTGTATCTTGATGCTTTATGCAAGCTATTTTATTGTGGTTATTTTTATTTTTGCTACTGGTATATTATAGAGGTTCATATTTTAAAATGTATATGATGTAAGTACTCATATACAAATACAGAAATCCAAATTATCTGTTCACAATGAAAACTACTCAACATAAGATTTTTTAATTATATAACATTTCCCCTAAAAGTCAAATTTACTTAAATATTTTAACTATTTTTTTTTTTTTTTTTGTAAAAGAAGTTACATAAATTCCAAGTCATTTCAAAGACAATTTACTTTGCATGATACAGGGACTTCATGATGTATATTCTCTCATCCTAATCAATAGGAGTAATGATGCTTTCCTTTATTTTAATAAATATTACAGAATAACAGCCGATCTCATGTGTGGGACTAACTATAGAAGGACAAGAGTAAAAGCCAGGAACAATAGGGACATTTAGCCTATGTGGCATTGGTTGAAGGCACACCTGTCAGTAAATTGGTGAAAAATATTTGCAGATAAGACACCTCACCTCAACTGTGTTTAGGAAGTCCAGGTAAAGGGAAAGAACAGAGGGAAGCTCCTAAGGAAGTATTCTTGCCAACACAGCAACAAGATGGGATGAGGGAAAATATAAATTTGGAATATGTACCACATTTTTTTAATTTTGTCATAAATATTTGTTTTATTTTAGTCATATTTGTTGAAATTTTACTCTGCTTTATATCTATTCTATCTACACCAATTAAATTATATAATCAATTATGTTAGAACTGTGAAAGAATACTGATGTTTTTAAGTGAATGATTTGTATGCAACATTTTATACCTAATTTCTTTATGGAGAGTGAAATACGTGCTCTTCTGGATATTTATATTTCTAAATTTTTTTAAAAAATTAAGATAAACAAATATATGCAAATTAGAGGTTTCTAGTTTTAAGGAAATTTTAAAGAATCAAGATATAGTTAATTATGTAGATGATTTTGAATGTAATTTTTAATACCATATAAAAACATTTATATGTAAGCTATAATTTTGGAATATATTTTAAACAAAAATTGTATAATTAGTTCAGGGAAAAAACAAGTTTTTACAAATAAAATGTAAATGATATTTATATATTATAACAGGGAATGGTGCCACTATACAATGTTTTGGAATTTATGCTCACCTATAACCAAAATTCAATAAAAGGTTGTAAAAAATATATATTTTATTTATAGATATTTTTAAGGATGCTTAACTATTGGTGTTTAGAATTTGTCATTATAAGTGAAACACAAACAACTTATAAAAAATAAAATATGACTAATGTAATGGATACAAATTATTCTGATTGTTCCATCCTCAAATTATGCCCACTTAATTTCTAAGTAGAAATGTATTCTGTACTTTGTATTTGAATACAGAACCAAACCTTTAATGTTCTTTGTTAGCAGAATGAAAGAGCCCAACATAGGGTAATTTTCATCATCCTTATAGCCTCTCCCATGTGAAATATCAGAGATCAGTATAAAACTGCAAGCGTTTATCATTCCTATATCAATATCCAGAATAAAAGAGCAAATATACTATAACAATTTGCTATACAATGAAACTTTATCTTAAAAATGGAATATTTTGCCATAAATTTTACTTCATTGATTCTGATGAGAAAGATAAAACCTTTCACATTTCAATCTTAAGAAAGGATGAAGAAACATCAGTGGTGATTTGAAATGTACTTTTTTTTTGCATCATAGTTCTGTGAGGTAACAATTACCTTACTTTTCAATGAATAATACTTTCATCTTTATTTTGTACATGTTTTTACTACAAGCTGCCTAAATAAACAGGAGTTCAAAGAGCTAACAAAATATATATTATAAGCACATGAGAGAAAATTGAAGAAAAAATACTTAAAAATTGAGGGATCCTCAGAGAAGCCTCACATTTAATAATGTAAACAAAAACAATAAGAAAAGGAGCTAGATTCTCTAAAATACATTTATACATTTGTCATTATGTAAAATATTTTTCAGACAAGGGCACTTATGTTTGTGTGTTGCCTTGACCACTTCCAGGAGGCTCCAAGCTAAGTATGACTCAAATATACCAAATAGGATTTTCTTGAGTTGTTTTCGTTTCACTACCTTTACAACATTTTATTGTATCATGTGATAATGATATTTATATATTACAACAGGGAATGGTGCCACTATACAATGTTTTAGAATTTATGCTCACCTATAACCAAAATAAAGATAAATATTTTTATCTTTATTCTGTATATATTTTTTATTATAAGCTGCCTCTAACCAATCTCAAAAATAGGTAACTGATAAAAATGCTATTTGAAAATTATTTATTATTCTGCATTAATAATCATTAATCTTACAATCCTTACTCATTCAAAATTTCTTTAAATTCTGTTTGTGATTTGTGAAGTTAAATCTGGGTGATAAAGGTAGCTTCACCAAGAAAGTTCATTTGTCTTAGTTTTCTTAATTGTTTTTAAAAGAAAGTAAAACTTTAATTGGTGATATTATGAGAATTAATATTTTGTGCACAGCTCTCTGGCAGTAACTGTCTCAAAGTTTTCGTATTATAATGTCTCCTATCTCCTTGTTTTGTAATCTCTGAGCTGAATGTTCATTTTAATAGACTTTATTCCCTCTACCCATCCCAGTGACTGACAAGAAGGAGAAAATTGTGCACTAAATATCTGTTTTCCATCACAGAAAAAAATGAAATGCATAATTTCGTACAAACAGATTTCAATGATAAGATGGTTACCATATATGTGAATAATAATGCTAGGCACTGTGGCTCTCTCAGACTCAAGGTTAGTAGGTAAGTCCAGAGGTTATGGGACTAACTCCCAAAGCATTGAAAGGGTGAAGAGCTGTTCTTGAACATGGAAGTGATATTTTCCTTTTTGTGGAAGGCATGGAAAACCATCAGATATATTAATAATAAATCAGTGCTAAATAATTTACAAATAATATTAAGAAAATTACAAAAGCAATTTTGATTTCTTGAAATAGAAAAATAAATATTAGATGCCAAAATTGATTTTAGAATTACTCAAGCATTTGTTTTGCACAGGATTAACTACAAACCATGAAGTATTTTAATTACTACTAACCCAGTTTAATGCCCTGGTCATACTAAAATTGTGAAATTATCTGACAGCCACCCTGTCCACACTATCCAGATGAATATACAAATGCCAACCACTTCAATGCTCAGCCCACTGTTCTACTTCACCTTGGAGATCTAAAGCAACTCATAGCAAATTCACCACCTAGACTCCCATAGCTTTACTCCTCTAATTATATTCAACCTATCCTTCTTTGTGGTCAACTCACTCAAGCTTTCCAGGCTCCTGTTGTTCCTTCTCACCCACCCACCCCAAAGTTGAATAGATATTACAAAGGACATCCTGATATAGCCTTAGAACACAGAATCCCTGCTTCAGTACTATATTTGCCACTTGTTAGCAGTGTGACCCCGGCAATAGGAGTGACCTAGCCATTTCTTTCTAAACCTTTCTAGGTCCTAAGCAGTGATGTAATTCCTACACACACACAAATACATTTAATTACTTTGTTTTCTGTCTTACGCTGCTTACTTGTAACATAAAACCATTGTAAGGATTAAATGAGATAAGTTATTCAAGGTATTTACAATGTTTCTGGAACAATATAAAAATGTAATAAATGTTAACTATTATTATGTACTTCCTTTTGGTATGGAAACAAGACTTCTTTGAGGTCTTCTGCATCATTAAAATAAAATATCATGACATCCATTGTTATTATGTTTAACAGTTTATACCTTGTCCTTAGGTAGATTGTTAATAATTGATGACACATCCATGATTTACATTTCAGTATGTCCTACAACAGACTAATATTATTCTGCACGTTAAGAACATCATTCATAGTCCTTTAAATAAGAAATAGGACAAAAAATGAAGAAGAACGAGAAAAATGAGTATTCAGTGATAGGAAGAATATGACATGGAATAAATTTGCTAAAATGGTCATCAGAAAAAAAGTGAAACCTTTTGGATATCATTATCAACTAACAATAAGCACTGATACTTCACAAAAAGCAGGAGGTCAATTTTGCTTTTTTACTCAACTATGTTAAGTGCTAGACACAAATTCTTACATTTTAAAGTTTAAAACTTGAATTCTTTCTCTTTTTAAAGAATAGAACTTTATTTCATTGATACTCATTCCATATATATCCATAGGCAGTCTTCCAGTTTGGCTTCCTTTATTGAAATGCATTCAATGCATTTCTTCTAAGTTAGACACACATAAAGTTCTACACAACAAAACAATGCAAGAGACATATTTCTGCTTGCTTGAGCAATTATAATCATACCACATAAGAAAATTATGTAGCATATCTTACATTGATATTCTACTGTGTAGGTTGAATTTCCATAGTGTATCATTCTGAAAAAAGCAATATCATATACTGGAAAAAGACAAGTTTCCCCAACCTTGGACCTAGTGTACAGAATTGCCCAAAGGATTTACATGCATTGTGTCTTTCAATCCTGAAATTAACCCAATGATATACATCAAAAGCAGAACCTAAAGAACTATTTCCCCAAGTGGTAGAAATAAAAAATAATATAGCAGAGATTTAAATTCCAAAGCTCTAGTTCTTGCTGATCTTTTATATTCTAAACCACTCATTTCCTTCATTCAATACACATTTATTGAGCACCTAATCCAGGACTGTGAAGCAGGCAAAGTCCCTGTTCTCTTGAATCTTATAAGGTAATGAGGTAGAAGGAGAGCAAATAAGTCAATTATGACACAATTTAAAAGGAAATAATTTCTTAAATTGTATTGAAATAGAATTGATAAACAAAATGCCATGCAGATTTACTGTTATATTGTGATGAGTTTCAACATATGCCTACACCAGTGATGTCATCACCACAATCAAGGTAATACACATATTCATCATCTCCAAAAATTTCTTTGGATCATTTTACATCTGCGTTTTGTTTCCTGGGAGTTTTTTGTTTCGTTTTATGTAAGAACACCTATAATTATATCTATCATCTCGACATACTTTAAAGAGTACTATATAGTGTTGTTAGCTAGAGGTGCTTGTGTGACAGATCTCTAGAACTTACTCATCTTATACTACAACTTTTATATTCATTAAGCAACAATTCCTTATTCCCACCTCCTTCCAGCTACACAGTTACATTCTCTGAGTCTATGCATTTGACTATTTTCGATAATTCACATAAGTGGAATTATGCAGTACTGGCTTAGTTCACAGAGCATAATGTTCTCCGGGTTCATCTGTGTTGTCACAGAAGGCATACATATTTTGAAGAAAAGCAAAGCAGGATGACAGCAGAGAAAATTGTGAAAAGAGTATAATGTCTAAATGGTGTGACTAAAAAAATCCTCCTTAATGAGGTGACATTTGATCAGAAACCTGCATTTAGTACAGGGATAAATGGGGGTAGAATTTTCAAGGCAGAGGGAAAAGAAAGTTGAAAATCATCTAACACTATGAAGAATGTGGCATACTTGAGAAATGGCCAAAAGGATAGGAAAGTTAATATGGAAGAAAGTAGGAAAAAATGAAAAGGTAGGAGAAGTACAATGGGCAGTAGCATATAAGGCCTTGTAAAGTCTATGTGCACATAGTAATCTGCTTTATTTGTGTATAGTTTGGGGATTAAAGCCAGGGCCTTGCACAGGCTAGGCAAGTGCTCTACCACTGAGAGAGCACTTTAGTTTTTTGTTTTTTGTTTTTGTTTTTTTTTTTTTTTAAATTTGAGATTAAGTCACACTAAGTTGCCCATATTGAACTCCTAATTGTGGTCCTCCTGTTACAGCCTCCCAACATAGCCAGGATCATAGGTGTGCACTACCTTTCCAAGTAGTAACATGCTTTTAAAGAATAAAATATGGTAGAAGTGATGTTGTGGAACTTTTAGACAAAGTTGTAAGAGATATGTGGTTTCTTCCTTGCTCTCTTAAATCATGCATCTAGAGACAGTCAGGTGCCATGTCCTGAGGATACTGAACCAGACCTATGTAGAGGTCCATGTTGTAAGGAACTGAGGTCTTTGTCAATAATGATGTGAGGGAACCACCTTGTAAGTACATGTTCTATTCCTATCAAAACCTTCAAGTGAGGGCAACTTCTTCAGAGATCCTAAGCCAAAACCATGTATCCAAGCTTCTTCAAACTCCATATTTACAAAATCTGTGAGATAATGTCATTTTAAGACATTATATTTGGAGGTAATCATTACATAATACAGAAATCTATCAGGATACAGAACTGTTTTTTTCTTCTTGGTGTGATGCTAATCTTCGGCAGATTTTTAGCAGTTTTAATCTGATCTGCAGTATTTTTAGTTTGTCTCCCAGTACTGGGGATCAAATCCAGGGCTTTGCTCATGCTAGAAAAGCACTCTACCACGGCCCCTGATTTGCATGATTAAGAGATTATTCTGAGAGTCCTGTACAGGAAGATCAGAGCAGCAATATGGGACCAGCTGTGAGGCTCCTGCACTAGAACAGGTGAGCTATACTGAAGGATAAAGTGGTGGAAGTGGAGGCCTAAAATGTGATAAGTTATTTTGAAGGTAGAGGTTGGCTGTAGATTGAATTGTAGGCTTAAAGCCAGGAATTAAAGATGACTATCAGGATTTTGACTTGAACAAATAAGTAAAGAATAGCAGCACTTAGAAACATGAAAATAACTGGCATACGAGCAGGCTCAGGATGGAAAAAGATGAGTTGTACTTTTGTTATATGTGGGTGGTATCTAAGTGCAGATGTAGAATAAGATGTTGTGTACATAATTCTTGAGCCCAAGGAAAAGGTTGAAGTTTGGCATATAAATTTTTGAGTCATCAGCACAAGATTGATGCTCAAATTCAAAGAAATAGGTTGGAATGGAGAAAGAAGACTGCCAAAGATTGAGCCTAGTGATACCCTAATACAGCGAAGTCAGAGCAGAAGAAGGATCCAGTAAATGAAATAACAAAGGACTTCCAGTAAAAGACAAAGAAAACCAGGAGAACATAGATAATAAAATTCGAAAGAATAAGAAAGAAAGAAACTGACTTATCCTACAGAGTTTAGTTAAATGAAAACCATGCTTTGTCTATTGGACTTGACAAGGTGAAAGATGATGTTATTTTTATAGGAACAGTTTTAGCTGCTCTTTGGAGTGGATTTATGAGAGCAGATGAAGATGAGAAGATGAATAAAGAGCGACTATAAAGCTTCCCTCTACCTCAGTAGGGCTACTCTGTTTCATTGCCTTCCTGAACATTGTTCTAAATTCTTGATACTTACCTCTACTGCAGATCCTGATAACATTACCCCCTTGGAGCTACCCTCTGTTAAGATGAGCTGAGCTAAGCTAAGCACACTTATAAGTTGATCTCATCCATTATCACAGTTCATACTACCTTTCACCATTTCAGACAGTAAGTCTAAACTATCACCCTAGGTTTTATTTTCATATATTTACTCTCTCTGTCCTGTCTCAAATTTCCAAAACATATGAAACTCAGCATGGCTCACTACATTCTCCTTAACTCTAAAATCTCTTCTCTGTCTTCCCTTGCACTATAATCTTCAATCACCCAAGAACAACCAAGGAACAGTCTATCATTTAAACATCTGCTACTCCCTGTTCCTCACCATTCTACATATAGCAACCAGGCAGCCTGCTGACTGACTGACTGACTGTCTGTCTCTCTCTCTCTCTCTCTCTCTCTCTCTCTCTCTCATGCTCCTCTCACACCTGGCTCTCCACTCCAGGTTCCCTGCCACTGCTGCAACTTACTTTGCCATTGTTTTCACAAATGTCAGGAGCCTTTCAGCAAGTACCCCTGAAGACACACATGTAACATCTTCCATATCTAAGGTCTCTTCCTAAAACACAGATTTGAGCAATACAAAAACGCTTTTCTATTGGAATATGGTATTTGTACTATGTTTCTTCCCTGGCTATAGTAAGCATTAAAATCTGTCAAATGAATGATACTTGATAAATACCTGCTTTACACTTCCCCAAAGTTAAATTCTTAATTTTTCTCCTGTCATTAAAAATTGATCAACCATTCCAGTATTAGTCTCTTGCTACCTTCTAGATTTGCACCTTTCCATCATGAAACAGGTGCATTTTATCCTATCTCACAAGTACTTTCAAAGTCCTTAGGCATTGGCTAATGATCTTTCCTCCTTCTGACCAATGGAGCACCACTCTTCCTTTAAGCAGGACCACCATCTCAAATGCTCACATCACATGGTTACGCCATCCAAGGCCTCCATCAGCACTCTGTCCTGTAAACTCAGCACTTTTGTCACTTCGTAATGCTCTGTTTACAAGTGTTTTCCTCATTACTCTTTGACTTTCTTGAAGCCAAGGACCATGTCGTACATTATTGTTCAATTCCAGTACTCAATACAAAATGAGTGACTTGAATAAACCCAAAGTCAGGACTACCCATCACTTTCAATAAGTTTTTCTAGAATAATGTCTTCATTTTTAATATAAAATCTTAATAAAATATATGTGGTTCTCAATACAATATTTTTAGATTGCTGTTTACATTAATACATTTTTTTCCACAAAACACAGTACTACATTTTAAAATTCATTTTATTTAAAAAAAATCAATAACATTTCTATCACCTGGATTGTTTTTAATCTCATGTACATGTCTTAGAAAGCATAAAGAAAAGGGGAGGACACCCCACAGAGGTGATACGCATTCAGAGCACCTCTTTAATACAATCTATTTTGTCCCCAAAAACCAATATTTTAAGCAATAAAAAAATCTCATATAAATCTTTTATGTATAAATTGATGTTTACATGTGAGTATGGTTATACTTTAGGAAACTGAAAGTTTTGAGTTGATAGGTAACAAATTATTTCACATGAAATATTAAAAAATCTTTGAGAGGCTGGGTGCAATGGCAACAACCTGCAATTCCAGTAACTCAGGAAGCTGAGGCAGGAGGATCACAAGTTCAAGGCTACTCTCAGCAACTTAGTGGGGCCCAAAGTAACTTAGCAAGAGCTTGTCTCAAAATAAAATATAAGAAGGGTTGGGGATGTGGCTCAGTGGTTGAGTGCCCCTGGGTTCAAACCCTGGTACCAAAAAAACAAACAAACAAAAAAAACTCTCACAGAATTTATATTTAATATAGTTGATATTAAAAATGAATCACTAATATTAAGTGAAGTAACCTAAAAACGTGACTAAGGTATGTCTGATTTTCTCACATATATCCAATTATATTTATTGAAAGAGTAAGACATCTGTCCTATATGTGTGTAGAAAAAATAAAATACTGATACCAAAGATTTCTTGAAAAAATTAAACTATCTTAATAAACTATCTTTAACAACACTTTAAAGTCAGCAACTCAAATTGTGTTGATTTGGTTCAAATTTAAAGACTTTTTTATAAACTTGCATTTACTGTGATTGTTACATAAAATAAAATTCATTCATCTTTTAGGCTAAATTTACAGAAAAGCTACAACCAGATGTGCTTGAATTTGTATTAATTTATTTTCAAGATGTTCAGAAGTTTCATTACTTTAGACATGACTTGTGTTTAAAATCAATCTTCCTGTATTGTACAAAGGTGAGCCATTATTCATTGAAAATAAGTTTCTAATATGTCAACAGCTGTTATTCAAGTAGAATTGAATATGACATGATTCACATGCATCATGCTGTGTGGCACAATGTCTTCATCAAATGCTTCTGTCTCTCAGCATGGTATGGAGGTGCTTCCTGTGTAAGTCACTGGGAAGAAGATGGAGAATATTATCCTCAATATTTCATGTAAAATATTAGAAAAATCCTGAGAGGCCGGGTGGGTGGTGCATGCCTGAAATCTCAGCAAGTCATGAGGCTGAGGCAGGAAGATTGCAAGTTAAAGGCCAGCCTCAGCAACTTTGATGGACTGTTAGCTGTCCAGGAACCACTCACTGCAATGAAACATTCAGGTTTTTCTGTAGTTATTGTTTTTGCTCACACCACTCCTAATTTCTTAACTCTGTATTTTAAGAACTCAAACTAAGGCAAACTGAAAAGATTATTAAATATCCTCAAAGCATTTATGAATAGCTTAAATATAAATTGGAATCACATCTTTCTTAACTTCAATGTTTTAGTTGAATATAATGAATGCAAATAATATCCAAATATTATACCAGTATGTAGAAGGAATTAATGAGTTCTTTAAATATACACACATCTATATGATTAAAGTATAGCTCTGTTTGTGTATATATATACTTATATATGTGTATTATATATATATGAATTAAGTATAGTTTTGTGTAAGTATGTGTATATATGTGTGTATATGTGTATGCATATATACATGTACACATACACACACACACATATATATATACACACACACATACATACATATATATATATAATTTCAGGAAGTAATTGCTTCACTCGAGATTGTCATTTTGTTACATTTAAGGTCTACCTGAAATATTACAAAGTTCTTTTTGCTTCAAGTACATAACATACCATTTTGTAAACGGATTCTAAACTTGAAGAAAGGAAAAGTAGAAAAACAGCCATTATTTTGCAGACTATTCCAAAATGCATCCTAATTTTTATGTGCCCCCAAATGTAAATGGACTTTATGTAAAATGAAGAACCATCTCTTATTTTGTTAGGTGGTTTGAAAATTAGACATATTTTAGGGGCTCAGTGGTTGTGATGCATTTCATTTGGGAGGAAAATTTAACAACCCTTTCTTTTCCTTTGACTTCATCATCTTCACCCAATTCAAGAAAAAAGCTCCTCTAATAGGTGAATTTTCTGGGCAGATTCCTAGGCATGGATTACACACAATAGCTACATGATTAACATTTTGAGGAACTCAAGTTGTTTTATAAAGTAACTATATCTTTTAATAGTCCCACCAGCAATGGTGAGGGATCTGATTTCTCTTTATTCTATTCAACACTTATTATTGTTTTTCTGTGTTTATTTTAGTTATCCCAGTATGTGTGTGAAGTAGTGTCTCGTGGAGGACTTTATTTATTTATTTATTGGTACCAGAGGTTGAACTCAGATCAGTCAACCATGAGCCACATACTCAGCCCAATTTTGAATTTTATTTAGAAATAGGGTCTCATTGAGTTGGTTAGTACTCGCTTTTGCTGAGGCTGGCTTTGAAATCTGGGCCCTTCTGTTTCAGACTTCAGGGGTCCTGGGATTAAAAGCATGCACCACCATGCCTGGCTGAGGACTTGAGTTTGATTCCTTTAATAACTAATGGTGTTGAACATAATTTCATGTGATAGTTACTAAATTTGTATACTTTCTATCAAAAACTACGATTCAAAGCCATATTCTACTTGTAATTCGATTATTTTTTAACATTACATCACAAAAGCTCTTTACATTTCTAGATACAAGTTTTTTATATGACAAATAATTTGTAAATAATGTATCCTATTTTGCATGTTGTCTTTTTTTATTTCTTCGGTATCTTCTGTACCTTAAAATTTTTATTTTTGATGTAGTCCTATTTATTAAGATTTTTCTTTTCTGTGTTGACTTTTATGAAACATACAAGAAATCACTGCCTAATCCACAGTCACAAAGACTTATTCCAATTTTTTTCTAAGAGACTTAAAATTTCAATTCTTGTATTTTATTCTTTTTTAAATACATACACAGAGAGAATATCTTTATTTTGTTTTTTTATGTGGTTCTAAGGATCAAAATTTCATTCTTTGATTCATGTTGGATTAACTGGTAACATATGCTTCTATATAAAAATCCAACTACATTCCTTTGCATGCATATCAGGCTGTCCTCTCATGATTTGCTGAAATGACTATTTTGTGATATTGTATAGTCTGGGTACTGTTGTTAAAAAAAAATCACAGAGACTAAATATAATGAGTTCTGGCACAGATTGGGAGAAAAAGGAATTCTCATACATTATTAGTGGAAATTCAACTTCGTGTAGCCATTAAGAAAAACAATATAGAGGGTCCTCAAAAACTTGAAAACAGATAATTTCACATAATCCAACAATTCTGCTAGTGAACATATACACAAAAGAAAATGAATTCAGTTAACTTGAAGACCATATGCACTCTGAAATTCATGATGGCACTACTCATAATAGCCAAGAAATGGAAAGAACCTGAGTGTCCACCAACTGGTGAAGAGATACAGATGTGGTACGTATATACAATGCAAGACTATTTAGCATTAAAAATAATGAAATTTTGTCATTTGTAGCAATATGAGTGGAGAACTGGATATCACTACATTAAATAAATCAGGTACATAAATATAACTGCCACATGATATCATGGAGTTACATACAGGAGGTGAAAGAAGTTGGTATCACAGAAGTTGAGACTAGAATGGTGGTTACCAGAGGCTGAAGAGAGTCAGGGGCATGGGAAATGTGGATAAATAGGAACTGAGTTACACAGGAGCAAGAACTTCCAGTGTACTACTGCATAGTAGGGTGACCATAGATAAAATAATAATAATAATAATAATAATGTAGTGTACACTTTAAAAAGCCAGAAGAAATGAATTTGAAAGTTTTCATCATAAAGAAATGCTAAACGATTGACAAGATAAATATGCATTACCTTAATTTAAACATTGTACAACAAATACATGTACTGTAATGTCCTGTTGACCCACTAATACATTTTTTTTTAACTTTTTAAGGTGGATATCTCACTATGTTGCCCATGCTGGTCTAGAACTCCTGGGATCAAGCAACCCTCGCCCCAACCCCGATCTTCTCAAGGCTTGTGCAAATATCCCTGGAAGAAGAAAAGCATTTGATTTTTTTAAAAAAATCAATTGAAATTAAAATCAAAGTCTATTTCTGGGCTTTTGTGTCTGTTCCATTGATTTATATGAATACCTCATATTAATGCAGTTTTGTAGTGATTTTCAAATCAGAAAGTATGAGTATTCCAAATTTGTTCATATTTTTCACAATTGTTTTAACTATTTTAGGTCTCTTGCATTTCACTCTAAACTTTAGACTAGCTTAGTAGTTTTTGTAAGAAAGCAGCTGGGATTTTGATAGGATTGCACACACTGAATCTATAATAAAGAAAACTGCCATATTAATAATATTTAGAGTTTTAAACCATGAACATGGGATGCATTTCCATTTATTTAGGTCTTTTTAATAACTTTCAACAAGATTTTATAATTTTCAGCACACAGTGCTTGCATTTATTCTTTTAAATTTAATTTTAGATTTCTTTTCTTTCTGATGTCATTATGTTGGCTCTCAGCTTTTTGGATTAAGATCGAGTGTAGCACATGAAGCTACTTAATTTCATTTTCCAATACTTTCTTATGTGAATAAACAGAATCAATTTGGTATAATCTTATATTCTATAATCTTGCTGAACTTACTTATTATGCTAATATCATGTGAATTTTCAGGGGTTTTATATCAATTACATGTTGACATCTGCATTCTCTTAACAAACCACCTTCCTTGTTTGCCATCACAATTTTTTTGGAAGTAAAAATATCATCAGATTTTTTTCCTCTAAACCAGCAAAGATTTTAATAACATAAATTCAAGCTGTAAGGAATACCTAAATGAGAAATTCCTTAGTCATCAAACAAGAGTTCTCCCTTAGATAAAAGCATTTGTTATAAAACACAGCTTAATATTTTTCTTATGCTAGTAGAATTGAAACTAATATTGTGAAATAATGATGGAATTCTAAGAATTTTTTGAGGGAAAGAATAAATACAAAACACTTGGGCACTGGACATTAAGTAAATCTTCATTAAACAAATATGAAGCTGAATGATGCATATAAAAATACCTAAAGTGAGAGAGGCAGGGTGGAACACACCTATAATCCCAGCAACTTGTGAGGCTGAGGCAAGAGAATCACTAGTTCAAGTCCAGTCTGGGCAAGATCTTATCTTAAAATGAAACATAAAAGTGTTGGGGGCATAGCTCAGACAGAGGCAGAGCACTTACTTAGCATGTGCCAGGCCCTGGATTCAATTCCCAACACTGAACAAACAAAGAAACAACTAAATAAATAAAGTGTGCATAATCTAACAATGAAAACCGTGCATTTTCTCCCAAAGATAGGTGTCAATGCGGAGAAGATAGCTTTGGCTTGCGCTCGACAGCAAAAGTGCAGAGCCCAATTTCATGTGGATAAATGGGGAGGAGGAGAAGAATAAGACTAAACATTAGAAATGATTTTTTTAAATCATAAATTAATAAAATGGAAGCATTATTTTGTAAGTTGTTGAGCTGTCTGTATCTAAAATATTAAAACAGGCAAAATAAACATCTGCTACAGAAAATGATTTTTCCATCACAGTTAGATAAGTGGGCCTGTGACCTTAAAGTTTCCTTTGGGATCTATAACATAAAAGAGTTCCACACACTAATAAAAAGTGAATACTGGTTTTAAAAAAACATCATTTGGAAACCATGATTATACTAAGTCCTAGCATTTGTGGAATCTGACGTACAAGTGTATACAGAAACTCCTCTACCATAAATTTGAATACTTAGTGATAAACCAAGTTGACAAACTGTTAAATAATTTTAATTCTTCTACCATGAAAAGCTTACCTTCCTAAATATTATTGGCATTTATATTAATTGCTTCCTGATAGGTGTATACAACCATTTAGTGAACATTCTGATGCAATTTTGATCTCTAGAACTCCCTCAAGTTCTGTGCTAGAACAGAATGATGTGGGAAGGAAGACTTAAGATTTACTCCGAGCTCTATGTAGTACTGCAAGAGACCATGCACGCATTTGTGAAGACATTCATTTCACATGACCAGCCTCCATGCACAGAGCTATGTCTTAGAATTTTTAGGCCTGTATGCTCACTCCCGTTTTATGGTCTACCTTATGGAAGATGAATATCCAGACCACATTGCCAAGCTTCACTCATGTAGCTCCTTCACATATCTACTCCTTGGAACCCTTCAGACCTATGTGTGAGGTCTACTCTCAGGAAGATGAACTTGAGGATTTGGTTTAAGCGGGCTCTGGAAGAGGCCTGGTGCCAAATGAGCAGGGACTTAGGTGTTTCAGTGATCAGAATGTGTCCCAGAAAATACCAAGGAGTGCATTGTGTCTATATTTGGCATGACTTGGCCCTAAGGGGTTCCTTGCATCATGTTAAGGATACATCCAGATGAGATCATAAGGAGCTCAGGGAAGGCACTTCTGGCCCAGGTCTAAAATGGACTACTTAAGTTTTAATCTTATGAGAGATTAAAAAAAAAAAAGACTCAAAAACATGAAGATTTCCCTTCAAAAGTGAGATATTCAGTTATAAATGGATTTGTCATAGAGAGGTAATTTCAAGTCCCCTTGGATATGTAAACAGATTTAAGTCACATATTGTCCTCTAAAATTCTGTCACAATCTGAGGCAAATGTGATAAAGATATGTACTATAATACCAAGTTAAAACTTGCAAACTCAATTTTGAACATAGATCAAACAGTATTTCTGAAAAGCTGTATTTTGCTGAAGAAAACCTGTGGTTACAATCAAATCAGCATGAATTCTAACTGGTATCATATACAATACATCACAAGTCATCTACAGAAAGTGTTCTTTAAGATTACTCTAAGAACACTGATTCTGAGGATAACAGGTCCTAAAGGAGTTTACCCTACTGTAAGATGTGTATTTGTCAATTCAAGTGTTTATCACTCCAAGCATTAAAAATGAGCTTTCTTGAGCCCAGTGTTTCAGACTAATAAACATGAAAGCCTCTACTGTGTCTCACAGAAACAAAGCCCATGAATTTATAAATACAGATTTTAGAGTAGGGCTAAGAATTCTAATGCTTACATAAACAGATAAAAGAAGCTTATATAAAAATAGCATAGAAAAGGTATACTTAAAATGTGACAGATGTGGCAGACATTTGAAAGACATCTTAAAAGTTATAAGAAAGGGTTATGAATTTTTAAACATGTTTAGAACAATAATGTATAGTTCATATTAAAATGCTCAAAATACTTTAAGGCATCACATCAATGAAATGTAGCCAATGTTTAAATAATAGAAGACAATGAGCTACTCATTGGGAAATAATTATGCTTCCAACAAAACTAAAGTAATCTGCCAGTTCAAGCCTACACTTTTGCTTTGGACAAATTGATTAGAAATACAAAAATATTCTGTCCCATGGCCCTAAAACTAGTAACTATTATAAAGTCATTTGTACATAATGCCTTAAGCCAATAGGGAGAGGAAAAAATTTTTATTAAAAATATCTAAGTTTTGTCATGTCAATGTTTACACATTTTGAAGTTAGGCACTTTCATAAAATTCTTAAACTTCATAAATTTTTAAGGCCTGTGTAATTTATTTTCTAAATTTCTAAAATATTTTCTTATGGATATCTAAAAGCTATCTTTAAATAGCATTTAGGGTCAAAAAATAATAATTATTAAATGTACATGCAATAAATATTTGTTTTTTAATATGTAGTTTTCTAGCTTTAAGAATAATCTTAATGAGAAACTGGAACTAGATAAATGGCTTGTTTTATCATTATACATTTTAAACTAGTATAAAAATTGTAGATTTTAACAGAAAATAATATTTAAAAATATATTATACCATTTCCTAAATGTGTATAATCAGTAAATAGGAATCTAAATGTGTATAATCAGTAAATAGGAGTTTTTTTTCTTTTGCAGGATTGAACCAAGGCGGGGCGGGGGGGGGGGGTGTTTACCACTGAGCTACATACCCAGTTCTTTTATTTATTTGTTTGTTTGTTTTTCTGTTTGTTTTGATACAGGGTCTCCTTAAATTGCTGAGGCTGACCTTGAACTTACAATCCTCCTTCTTTAGCCAAGTCCCTGGGTTTACAAGAGTATGGTACCATGCCCAGCTTCCTTTAATTATTTGGGATGTATTCTTACAACTCTCACATCAATTATGACTAAATAACATTACAAATCATTGTTTTTTCGTAACCCCAAAACACAAAAACTTTATAACACCCATGATCTCTTTTCTATCTATATATGTATATACAAATAAATTATATACACATATCTATGTGTATATATGTGTGTATATACATATATATATATATATATATGTATATGTGTGTGCATGTGTGTGTGTGTATATATATATTTATATATGAACAAAATGAATGAAGACATTGTTAAATTTCCCAATGACCCTTTAAAAATTTTTCAGTATCTCCAGGCATACTTACTAGATACATTTAAGTATAGTCAAGAAATGCAATGCTGTATAATACCAAGAAAGACTGAGAGGAAGAAAGGAAGAGGAGGAAGAGGAAAAGAGTGGTAGGAGAAGGAGAGAGGAAGGAATGAGAGATAATTTTCCCTTCCTGACTGATTGTTCAAGGTGATTGGAACACACCAGTGAATAAAACAGAACAGTCTTTGGCCTTGACGAGCTAATTTCCATGTAGTACTATCCCTAGATCCAAAATATGTTTTATTAAAAAAAAAAAAAAACTGAAGTAGTTTCTTATAATAGTCTTTCTGGGTAAGGTAAATATCAGTCTATTAATCACATGAATCAATATGAAATTATGATCCTTACAAGTACCACTAAAGAAAACTATGTGTTTCTACAAGAGCTTGCAACAGAATGAATCTAGTCTATGATTACAGGGGTGGGCGGACTGCCTCAGGGATACTTGATCTGAGAAATGAGGGATGATATTCTCTGTGAATAGAGTGCAGCAATCCATGTCACACATTCACATGGCAGAACATGTCATACTGCAACTATAAAGTATGACCATCATAGAACATTGCATCTTACATTGTTTTTTTGCCTGTCTCCCGTTAAGATAACACTGAGAATTGTGTTTTCTCTTTATTTACTTATGTAACTTCATCACTTGGAATTGCTCAGTATCTGGTATAGGATGAATTACATGAACTTGGAGCAGAGGGAGTCCAGGGAAGCCAGAGTGAGATGAAGAATGGAGATGTAGGAGGAACAGACCTTGCAGGTATTTACAGTCCTTGTTGAAGAGTTTTGTCTTTGTCTTCTTGACAACAGGAAGTCAGACAAAGCTTTTAAGAATTCCCATGAGCATACTTATCCAAGCATAATGAAATACTTGTGAGGACAGCTGGGAGTACAGGAATGATATGGATAAAAAAGAGACACTGAAGTGGTTCCGGTGAAACAGTAGCTAATAATGTTTGGATTAGAGTAGTAATGGAAGGAAGGAAAAGAATTTGACATCTTTTGAGAATATATATTTTTGAAATATCAAGAAACAGAATGGGGATGTGGGGAGGAAAGAGTGATGCATATTAATGCTTAGTTTTTCATTTGCCACATTGGTGGTTGTGCAATTCACTCAGAATGGGAACACTGTCAGAGTGTGAGTACATATATGTGAAGGTGGGGGAGAAGTCGGGAGAAGGACCAGGAGACTTGTGTGAGACATACTGAGTTTGAGCTGTCGGAAACATCTACATAAGGCTATCCAAATGCATATTTGAGTTCAGAAGAAGTAGGCTATGGCTAGATCACAAAAGGCTTTATATAAAATATAAGTTTAAGAAAAAATATGGCAGGTAAGATTAATTTTTTTCATTTTTTATTGGTGCATTAGAATTGTACATATTGATGGGATTTATTGTTTGTGCACATGATATAATTTAGCCAATATTGCTCCCCAGCATTTCCTCTCTCTCTCCCTGCCTCCTAACCCTTGATCCTTTTCTTCTACAGTTCTCCCTTTGAATTTTAGCGATGCACCCTCACTTTTATTTTTATTTTTCTTCTCTGGCTTTCACATGAGAGAAAACATTGGGCCCTTAAACTTCTGAATTTGACTTATTTCACTTAACATGTTGGATTCTAGTTCCATCCATTTCCTGCAAATGCCATAATTTCATTTTTGTTTATGGTTGAATAAAACTTCACTGTGTATACACACCACATTTTCTGTATCCATTCATAAGGCACTTCTTATACACCAAGCAATATATCACTGGAATCTTAAAGAGGATGAAATAATGTCAAAGGTCAGTTTGGCATATATAGTAGTGTTTCACCACCAAAACAAAGGTTTTGTGTTTCTTAGCAAAGAACTTATGCATGAAATCTTTGGAAAGTAGTATTATGGAATGAGGTGAGTATGGATACTACTGGTATGCTAGATGGCATTTGTTTCTGCAGAACTTGTGAGCAAAGGCACTGACTTGCTTTGTCAATAGGTATCAAAGATGTTTATGCAGGTACAGTCTCAGTGACAAAAAGAGTGTTTCCCTTTGGAGACAAGGAAAGATCTGTTTATTAATCAATGAAGAAAACATCTCCTTTTTGGGCATGTCACCCATTGAAAAAGATCCAGATTCCCTAACCTTAGAATTCTCCTAAAATAACCTATAACATGTGTAGTCATCATCTGGCCCTTTTAACATCACCCTGTGGTAAGTTGGATTCAAGGTATCAACACCAATCCTGATACTTTGAATAGTGCTATAAGTAATAAAGTCCTTCATTTCTGATCCAGGAGCTTTATGTCTTCTTCTGCCAGTATCCCTAAAAATGTGTCAGGTTACTTGTTAAAATACAACCTGAACTTGTTAGGGTTATATCTCAGTGATTTACAGTTCTTGATAGTATTATGGCCAAAAGACAGAAATATCTGAATCGAGTTTTATTCCATCTGCTGTGTCTTACCTTTATATCCACAAAGTCATAAGATGAAAGGACAAAACAAAGTTAGGCCCCCCTTAATTATTGGTTGTATCTCTTACTGTTTTATTCAGCTTTTTGCTGCTGTGACTAAAAGACCTGACCAGAACAGTTGCAGAGGAAGAAGAGTTTATTTGATAGGTCACAGTTTCAGAGGTCTCAGTCCACAAAAGGCGGGTTCCATCCTTGGGTCTTGAGGTGAGGAAGAACATCATAGTGGAAGAATATGGTGGAGGGAAGCAATTCACATGATAATCAGAAGCAGAGAGAGACTCCACTCACCATATACCAAATATATATATCTCAAAGGCACACCTCCATGAACTCACCTCCTCCAACCACACCCTGCATGCCTTCAGTTACCTCTTAGTTAATCCCATCAGGGCATTAATTCACTGATTGGGTTAAGACTCTTATAACAAAATCATTTCTCCTCTAAACTTTCTTGCATCATCTTTTGGGGGACACCTCACATCCAAACCATAGCATTTATGCACATAATAACAGCACTCTCCTGGACTAGTGTTAGAGTCTGTAAATAAGTCAAAATAACACCTGGCATTTTGCCAGGGGAATGTTAAAATTCGTAAACAAGTCTGGATGGTGCCTGGCAAAATGCCAGAGGGAGTGGTTTGAGAAGTAACAAAAGCCAGCCATTAAGTGTGGAGATTTCTTATTGGTTGACTGATGTATCTAGTTTATGCTAATTAGATAAGCTGTGTGGAATGTATAAATACTGCTCCTGTCCTGCAATAAATGGCTCCTACTCCTGCTGTATCAACGTACACAAGTTATTCGTCACCCCCCGGTTATTTTGCTGCAGCCAGCCGGACTGCGGCAGACTAGGAAAGAATCACTTCCCCACATGACAAGTACAGATATAACTTCTGGACAAAGGTACAGAAACAGAAGGGCTATTATCCTTTGTGCATTAATAAGAAAAAGGTAGAGATTAATAATGACGGGAAAATTGATTTAAAGACAAAGCACACAGAATAAGGCAGGTTTTCATTGTTAACAACTTTCCTCCTTGTACCATACCTCAAATAAAATCAACTTTTCCTAACCAAAGAACATAGGGAATGGTAGACAGGTAGTGTCCAGGATTATACCACAGTGTCTATCACGGAATAATGAATAGATTTTGAATGATTACTGTGATAGGAAATGCAAAAGAAAGAACACTTTGGTGGGGGTGGAAAGAGTAATTTCATTTAGGGACTCTGGAGTTGGTTATAATAATTGAACATACAGCTGAAGATCTATAATAAGTCAGAAGACCAGGACAAGAATCAAGAAAAATGAGAGATTTGAGAGAGAATACAAATAAGTGAACATCCAAGAAGCATGGCAAAATAGAAAAGGGTCTATAGCAGAAAACTGGGCAATGGTGACTTAATTATTAAAGAATAATAATAATAATTAAAAAGATGAGATGTACACTTAGTCAAGGAAAATTAGAAAAAAATTATCAGAGAAATAAAGTAGCATCTTGGAAGCCAGAAGATAGACTTCAAAAGGAGTTGCAGTGTGATCAAAGAAAGAAGACAGAGATCACTTACTGACTTTTAGATCAGCTAGAAAAGGCTCAGTGATGAAGACAGCAAGTAACTGAAACAGGTTAGACAGTGAAAGAATATTGATAGAGAAGAGCTGTCAGAA
This sequence comes from Marmota flaviventris, assembly GCF_047511675.1. Lineage (NCBI taxonomy): Eukaryota > Metazoa > Chordata > Mammalia > Rodentia > Sciuridae > Marmota > Marmota flaviventris. The sequence goes on along the minus strand of NC_092503.1, from coordinate 95,683,540 downwards.
TCTAACATGCTTTGTGGCGAATAACAGCATGGTTTACACATTGGAAATAATCATCCATTAGTACTTCTTAAGATTTTGGGGGGAGACTGCAGAATCCATATATCATGGAGACCCAAATTAAAAGTACGTCCTTTAAAATTAGCACCTTATTTCTTTAAATTATGGAAAAAAATTTACTTTCCAGCTTAAAACTTTATGCACCAACATGTCATAATACATCTAGCAAATGCTCAAATTCTCCACAATATTCTTTGGTAAAAAGAAACTCAGACAAATGTATATTGATTGAATCATGTATTGACTGTAAATGGAAGACATTCTCAGATGCTTTGTTATCAATAGAAACCATTTGTGCTTAAAGAATTATAAGCACCAATATTATGCTGAGTCCTATTTCTTGCCAAACATTACTATATATTTCATTATTCATTGATTTGCTTAAATATTTAACTACCTTCAGTAAAATGGAAAAAAACGATGAATCTGGATATTTCTGATAAATATGCAAATAAAGTAATAAGAATTTCAAATCAGGAATATTTTTGCTAACATCTACATAATTAATTACTGTTTTTCTAGTAATTTTCACTTCCTCATGATTATTTATCTCTGTTTTCCTATCCAAAAATCTCTAGTTTGTTTCACTACATGTCACACAATGTGCAGCAATTTAGACTCTTAACTGGAAAGTATATGAGAATAAGAATTAAGGGCAGAATTGAAAGAATATTCTTTCTCAGTGCTTGAGAAGTAGGAAAAGATTTGACTAACATCCTGGTTTTTAAGCTTGAAATTTTAATCCTATAATTAATTTGCAAGAATACTCTTATCCTATTCCTTCAACTTACAGGTGCATGTACATACACACACACATCCACAAATACACCTCACCGAGTAATGTATGAAAGAAGTAATTGACTTTAATCTTCAAGCCTTAAGTACTCATCCAGGCTGTGCCACTTCCTCTCTATGAGTTATTCAAAAAAGAAACTTGTTTAACATCTAAGTCTGTAAACTATAAAACAGAATCATGCCTATATTATGAGAAACAAATGAAAAAAAGATTTAAGCACGCTGCAATCCATAAAACATAATATAAAAATCAGAATGGCACATATGTACATATATAAACACAGACATTAATATCATCAAAATTATTTATTTTAAAGGGTTTGATTTACTATCCAGAGATATAGCCTGGTATGTGTTGAGAATGTCTATTTTAATAAAAATCTCCAAAGCCAAAATGCATTATGTGTTTAACAAGATTCTTGGCTCTACCAGTTTAAGCTTAGGAACTGGGAAAAAAAATAGAACCCATTATATTTACATTATAAAACTGGATACCTATTTCACCCTGAAGGTGAGTGTGCAAAACTCTACCAATTCATCTTATAAACTGCCCAAAGCTATGTAAATTTTAAACTTAAAAACAGCTCTACAACAAATAAAGGATGCACATGATAAAAATTCAAAGAAATTTAAAAGGAATCCACCAAGCTCCTTATACTAATCTAACATAATTAGAGGAGCATAAATTGTCTTTGGCATCACCCCCACTGATTATCTTATGGTCAAACACATAGGATGAGCTTTCCATAAAATTGTTATTTTAAAAGGTACTGGATTTTTAAAACTAAATTTTATTGGATATATGAGGCTTATAACATGATTCTATGATATATGTAGATGTTAAAGTGGTTACTATAGTGAAGCAGTCACATATCCAGCATCTGGCATGGTTACTTTCTTTGTGACAGGAGCAGCTAAAATCCCTGATACAGTACAATTTTATTAACTATAGTGCTCATGTTATACATTAGATTTCTAGATCTTGTCATTCTATCTATCTGCTACTTTGTATTCTATGACTTACATCTCCCCCTTCACTTTCTCCACTCCATATCCATGGTAATCACTGTTTTTTCTCTATCACTGAACATTTTTAAGGAAATCATGAGAGAGAGAGAGAGAGACTGTGCAATTTTTTTCCTGTGTTTGACTTATTTCACTTAGCATAATGTCCTCTAGGTCTACCCACATTGTGGATAAGATTTAAGCACTCTGTAATCCAGTAACAGAAACACCTTTTTAAAGAGTGAATAAATTCTATTGTATAACATGCTATTTTATTTATCCATTTGTCCGTCAATAAACTTTCAGGTTGTTTTTCCAGATTTTTGCTACTGGTGATGTTGCTGTCTTGAACATGGGAACAAGGATCTTCATTAGGTGGTGCTTTTGTTTCTTTAGAGAAATATCCAGAAAAGGAATAACTGGGTCATACAATAGTTCTAGTTTTATTTCTTTAGAACTTCCATATTGTTTTTCATAATGGCTGTACCAATTTTCATTCCCATCAGCAGTGTACTAGGATTCTCTTTTGTCCACAATACACCCTGGTCAACATATGTAAACTCTTTTCTTTACATATGCAATCTCTTTGGGGTTTTTGTTTGTTTTGTTTGAGGTTTCACTAGGTTGCCTTGACTTGTCTCAAAATTGGTACACTCCAGATCCTTGTGCCTCAGCTTTCTGAGTACCTGGAACTATAGGTACACACCACCAAGCCTGACCTTATCTTTTATCTTTATCATAAAAACCATCCTAAAAGGTGTGAGGTGATATCTCACAGTGATTTTAATTTACATTTCCTTGATGAATAGTGAGGTTGAGCACCTTTTCATATACCTTTTAGTCATTTTGTATGTCTGTTTTGGAGACATGTTCTTTGCCCACAGGAGTAAAGCTACTTGACATTAAACTGGGCAGTGAATTTTTTTTTATAATGAAAGTTCAGTCTACAAAAACAAATAAGTTTCTATAAAGCAAGGAAACAATGATCAACAACAACAAAAAAAGCAACAAGCAACTTATACACTGAGAAAAATATTTACAAATCACACACCTAACAATGGGTGGATCTGACAATCCAAACATTTTAAGGTACTTTTCCTACACACCTACCTTCCTTTTGTGTAGGAAACACAAGTCAAAAGAGAGGATTACACAGAAGAATCAAAGACTTTAGATTAAGATGGAAGCCAACATCTTATTCTATGAAAATAATGAGCTTCATTGTTATGACTTAGAGTCCATTTCTCAATAAATTGTGTAAGTGATTGCATATACCACATGTACACAGATGTGTCTGTGTGACTGTAAGTGCATACACTCACCCACATTCATTGCCACACTGCCATTATAAATTGAGAATACTACACAAAGCACTATTACGACTCATGCTTCCTAAGCAAGAAAAACTGAAACTATTTGTGCTTTTGCTTATCTGCCAAGGAAATTATCAAAGAATTCCAGACCACCTATTTAACAATAGTAGAAAATATGATGATGTTCCTAAGAACTCTCTGGAAGAAATTAATATATTCCTAATAAATACCACATGCTAGTCACTATGGGTAAATAAGACATACCATCTTGATATTTATAAAAACACTGCACTGCCGCAGTCTGGCTGGGAACAATCAGGAGCCACTTATCAAAAGAAACTAAATTTATTTTTAGAACCACACACGCCAAACAAAACAGCCTCTCAGGAAAAACCCTCAGAGCCTCAACTGCCACCACCGGCTTTCCACAAGCCTCTCTCTCCAACCCAAGCCTCTCTCTCCAACACAAGCTTCTCTCCACCTCCCACAATCCTCCTGCTCTTGAGGCAGATTGGCTGGGTCACGTGGGCGGAGCCAAAAAAGTCCCCCAATGAGCAGCTCTGTGGTCTGAAAGGGCAGGGAAACAGCCCAATGAGCATCACCGCAGAGGAGCCAATCAGCTAGATGTTGCTGGGGCCGCTGTGAGCCAATCATCAGCCCGCAGCTGGAAGTTTGCTGGGGCCCCTTCGGCTGTGGCTCTCAACACTGCGCACTAGATTATCTATTTTTAGACATGTCATATTTCTTCATGTGTTTCCAGTTAAAATTTATTCACAGAATACATTATACTCCAGAGAAGCCAGAACATGAATAGTTAAATTAACATTCTGTTTTAATAAACAGTCATAACCTAGCAACAGATTTATTTCAAGGATTTTAGAGATGAGTTTAAGAAACTTTACCAGAGTTATTCTCCAAATAAAGATGAAGAGAATGTAAGGCGCAGATATAGGGCACCAACCTAGTATATTTCTTAACATTCTGTTATACTGCAAGATTCTATCCATAATGTAAACCAAAATGAAACAAATTTGTGCAGATTTCAAAATTTACCTAAATTATTTCAATATTTCTCTTCTTCTAAAAATATGTTTGTATAAACACACACACATAGTTTTAAAGGATTCTCTTTAGCTTTTCTCTTATATTGATATACATCAAAACAACAAAGGTATACCATAAATTAAGCTTCAAATTCTTGTAAACATAAATCTTTACCAAAACAATATTAATTCCTTATGAAATAACATCATCATGGAACATTAAATTCTTTTAAACACAGGATATTATCCAATAAAAGTAATTAAATCTAGGGCTTAGGACATTGCCTAAATTTAATATTTAATCTACCATCATATGCATAAATAGTTGGAGTAGAAACAAAATTGTCATAGGTAATAATAATATATTAATTGATACATAAAAATGTCCAATTATTTGGAAAATAAGAATTATGATAGTTCTCATGTAGAACCACATTCTCCCTGATAACATGGTTTTTGTCAGCTAAAAAATGAAATGTTTTACTGTACTAGGGTAGAAATTATCTGGATATCTATCTTGTCAGTTGTGTCAGGCTAGCATTATTTGAGGCTTACAAGGATCCTGAACTCTAGATTGAAAAGTTAATGATGGTGATATTTTTGAGTACAGGTTCAAACAACTCTTGAAATTGTGCTACTGTGTGCCAGTTTGCTCAAGACAAAAGCTAAGTCAAACACAATGTGGGGCTTTATGAAACCAAAGCAGAGTGATTTTGAAATTGCACTGAAGAGTTCAGGTATTTGTTTCATCTTATATATAGAAAATATTTGAATAGGTAAATAAATAGGTATATAAAAAATATATATATGAGAATATGTATGTATATATAAGAATAAACACTAAAATGCATTTTCCATCTCATATACAGCATATATATACATAATAAAAATTATTTAATCATATATGTGTGTGTGTGTGTGTGTATATATATATATATATATATATATATATATATTTATTATGGGTATGAGTGTATTTGTGTCAATATATATAGAGAGACATACACATACATAGATGAAATTGGGATGGATGAGAAAAGAAAGAAGGACAAAAGGAGCAAGAAGTGTTGTAGTTTGCATTGTTGCCCTCCAAAAAGATATACAAAGTATGTCTTAAACCTCCTATACCTCAGAATATGAATTTATCTGGAAATAGGGTTATTTTAGATTTCATTAGTAAAGTTAAAAAGAAAATGTCATATTGGATTTGGTTCAACTTTTAATTCAATATGACTGACATCCTTTTAAAAAGAGGAAAGACAAACAGAGAAGATACCACTGGAAAACAGATTATTGGAGTGATACACCTACAAACTAAGGAATATCTGAGACTAAAAAAACAAGAAAGAAGCCTTCCCCAGTACCTTCAGACGGAGGATGGTCCTACAGGCACCATGATTTTAGTCTTGTGGCCTCAACAACTGTGAGACAATAAATTTCTGTCATTTCAAGCTATGCAGTGTGTGGTATTTTGTTAAGGAAGATCCACCCAACCAATGCAGGAGGGTGAGAAATGAGAAGAAACAGTAGCTTAATATGTATGAGGAGCTGTTCTAGAAAGTCAGTTAACAAAAGATTCAAATATATGAGTAAAGTGATCAAATATTTCAGGGAAAAAGTGGAAATCATAAAGACAGGGGAGATTATTAAAAAAAGGTTTCTCAAAAATTACTCCAGAAAAAATACATGCAGCTCCTTAGTTAATCCAGGATAGTAGAATGAGAAATGTAAGGATCTGTAGGATTTCAGAAATAATCAGGGCTTAAAATTTAATCTTTTGGTAACAGCAACCAATATAATGCTGGATGGTGGAAAATGTGACAATGAGTGTCCAACTTTATTCTTCCTTTGCCTTTCAGGGGAAGGTTTCTTTGAGGCAAATATACATATATATATATATATATATATATATATATATATATATATATATATTTGAAAAGAGAAAAATGTTTAGTGGAAAGACGCCAAGGTACTTTTCATGTCCTGAGTCTGAGGTTGTTATGGAACCATGATAATTGCAAGAATGAAAAAAAAAAAGAATTCTCTGAAAATAAAGGTCTGTGGAACCTCATCTAATTTATGGGCCCATGGAGGAAAAAAGCATCATGAAGCTTAGTAAAGAGAGTAAAGTCTAAGGAATCAAAGGAAAACCAGAAACAGTGAAAGTACAAAACACCTTCAGGACAGACAAAATATTGGAAAAACTGACATTTTACAGGACAGAATTAGTAGAATCACCAGGAAAGGAGAAGCCAGATGGTAGTCATAAGATTTCTGACATAAAACAGAACAAGCCTGGGTCATGATGCCCTTATTAAAATAGAGAAGAAAGTATATTAAACTGTTTATTCTAATATTCATGTGTTAACTCAAAATAGATTTTATGACAAAACAAACACTTGCATTGAAATATTCTGGCATTAAATTTAAGGGTAAAATGTTTTCAGAAAATAATTATCAAACTGAGATTCTGCCTGTGGCAAACGGGACAATTTTGTCTTTTATCCCTTGCAGGTAGTTCTTATTGCATGCTCAAATCCTGCTTTATACTTTTTGATGTTTCATTTGTTTACTTTTGGGATTTGATTCATATTGCTGTAAAATGCATTCATGACAAAATGTTCTTGTACAAATAGATGGCTGTTGGACTGCTGACATCTTTTATTTGTTTAGCCTCATTATAGATATTTTATAGCATTTCTTCAAATGCATAGAAAGATTATATATCAAATTAGAACCCCTGTTCATGATTATATGAAGGTAAGTATAAAATTTTAATATCACAGTTTTTACTAACTACTAAATGGGATTATGACCCTTGAAATCTGTACTGCTATGTCATTCAGAAGATAAAATATCTTAGAAATAGTAACTTATGTGGACTCTACACCACTTAAAAGTTGACTGTTGATAATGGCTTACCTCACCAGACAAATCTTCACTCAGATAACAAAAGCAAACACTGGACATAATTATGAAAAGCAGCTAACTGAAGGAATTTTAAAAGGAACAGAAGTAGGTTTTTAGATATAGTTGACATCATTTTTCTCACATGCCTTTTGACCAGAACTCGTTCATACAATTTCAACTTATCTGAAAGGAAGACTTAGGACAGTAGTTTATCTGAATGCTCAGAAAGAGAAAACTGAGTAAGTGGCATCCAGCAAATTTCTGTCATATGCAGATTTTCTGCTCAGTAGCAAACCTGAGCTGGACAGTAAGTATTTCTTACCCTTACTTCTCTTTCCTCCCTAACAGATCAAAATATTCAATTTCCTCTTTTTTCCATTCCATTCTACTTTTGAACAGCAAAAAAGTTGAACAGCAAAAAAAACTTTCTCTTTCACTAACAACTCTGATGATAGCTTTTTCTTCATTTAACACACAGTTTTCATTCATTCAGTTAATTAAGGAAAGAAATGCATATAAGACTGTGAAAAAATAATAGAAATACAATGTTGCAACAGTTTATTGTACTGGTTAGTGCTCTCTTAGAAAGCTAGAACTGTCTAAAGATAGATTCCTTTTCCCTGTGGAAATTCAGAAGCAGACGAAAAATAAAAGTAGAGCAGTACAAAGACTAAGATATCAAGTTATTACTGAAAAAGTAGAAACACAAGCAAGTGAGTCTTCCAGTTCTGAACTCTAGAATTCAACACACCTCCTCACCTAGCCATATGCAACAATCTACAAATTTTCTACTATAGAGCATTGCATATGGATGGGGAATTTGTTCATTGTAAAAATAAGGCATGAAGAAGTGGAGAAAAAATGCATTCCCTACAGCAGAGCAGCCTTCTCTAAAGGAAGAAGATAGGGGTTGGGTTATAATTGCTCGGTTTATTCTTCCAGTTAACCATATAAGTCATCACTCCTCCCAGAGGAGAAGATATTGGAGAACAGGTCTAGAACATGGGGGCGGGGGGGGGGGGGGGACCTAGCAGAAACTGGAAAAAAGCCAGCCCCACTCAGAGTAAAGAGAATCTCTTTTAAAAGACAATAAATGTAATACTTAAAGCAGGAAAGGCAAATAAGCATGATCTTTACTAAATCTGGATCATAATTAAACCAAGATAATCTGTGTAAATCACTCACAATTTTCACTTGTAAATCCTTGTAAATTAACAACAGACATTTGAGAATTAATATGACTCCATGGTCATTTATATACCACAGCTATATCTCCACAAAGTTTATAATCTCCTTCAGATATATCACTAACAAAATATTCTCTTGTAAAAATTTTTAAAATGTTACATCTCAGATGTAATTACTGTTTATGCATGTTGAGGTGGTCATATTCCAGCTAGCCTCAACACTTTCATTTAGCCATAAGATACATGAGTTGTACCATAACTGTAAAAGTTTTAACAATCCTTTCAGATTTTATGTTTTAATTCCCAATAAGCTCAATAAAGCTGCCCTTTAAGGATTAGAATCACTTTACATAAAAGTATTCACACAGTTACACAAAATATTTCATGACTGGGAATCATCCAAAAAAGTTGTATAATGTGATCTAGAATAAGGGTGAGTGATACTTCTAAATAAAAACCTGCAGTTTTCCTCCTCTCAAGTCCATGGAGACCACCAATGTACACTCTGATTCTGTAAGTTTGCCTTTATTAGATTTCACATAGAAGTGAGATCATGCAATATTGTCTTGGGCCTGGCTTATGTCAGTTAGCAAAACGTCCTTAATCCTCAACACTTCCTCGTGCCTGACCAGTCCCTCACCCTCATTTCTCCACTTTGCCTCCCTCCAACTCTCAGACTTCTGACCCTAAAAAACTATCTTAAATACCAAATCATTTTTTTCCACCTCCAAATAAATGAATTTTGTTTGAGTATCCTAAAATAAAATGTATTACTTTCTCTTTTGGAAACCAGTACCACATTCTACATAATCCAAAATATAGAATTTATCATAATCATTAAGAATCTGGCCAGGCATAGTAGCATGCACCTATAATCCCAATGGCTCTGGAGGTTCAGGCAGGAAGATCATGAGTTCAAAACCAGCCTCAATAACTGTGTGGCACTAAGCAACTCAGTGAGACCCTGTCTCTAAATGAAATACAAAATAGGGCTGGGAATGTGTCTCAGTTGTTGAGTGCCCCTGAGTTCAATCCCTGATACTCCCCTCAAATAAAAGAAAAAAGAAAAAACCTGACAATCTAGACTAGTACCTATGTTTTGTTCAAAAACAAAAAAAAAGCATACAGATAAGTGATATTTATAAATAAAACTAATGATATGATTTACTTTGTGAAACTTTAAAATCTCTCTAATCTGTTTTAAACATGCAATCTAAAATTCCTTATAAAACACAGAGAAATATTTACTGCCCCACAACCGCAATAGCCCATTTAAAGACTAAAAGGGCTAAATGTCATGGCCTCAACATTTAAAGTATGTTAATTCTAAAAGTCTCTGGAAAATGAAAGTTTCACAGGAGTCATTATAAAGATTCACTGAGATGGTGGTAGTCGTGGGAAACAGAAAAAAGAAAGTCACATGAGTTGGGTTCAATCTACTTAAAATAATTCAAACTTTTTTTTTCTTTCTTCTTTTTTTTTTTTTTTTTGCTTATTCATATTCAGCACATGCAATTTTTCTTCCAATGGAAGAAGAACAAGTTTCAATTAGAGCAGGGTAGATCCCTAAGCTTTAGCTAGACAAATTTTTACATGAAAACCTTTGTCCCAGCACCTTCAGATTCTGAAAAGCCAAGTGCTATTTGAAATAAAAGACCCAAAACTGTGTTTGTAGCAGTTGAAATCAACTAACAAACCATAAAATTTGCTTATCCTAAAATTCTTATCTTCTCAAAAAAACATGATCTAATTAAAAATATGCTGCTAAAGAACAAAATATGATACCTTATTGTGATTCTATCCAGCATCTCCACAATATTATTATTTATTCTAAATATTGAATTAATTCAAAGAGAATAATACATGTACTTAAATAATGTGGAAGGAGAAACGTGTCTATGCCTTTTTCAAAAGAATATGGAGCCTCTCTCATAAATCTAAAAATCAGACACAAATTGTTTCTGATCAATTAACCCTACATTCAGAAGATGAGAAGAAACAAAAGTTAAATGAATAAAGGGATCTTTAACAAATGTTTTGTGACTTTTTTCATTCTAACAGAACATACTCTATGCCATGTCATTGACTATTCTCCATCAACATTTTTTACTTAGAAGGAACCTGTTTTAATTTATTTGACCATTATTATGGGCTTACAAAATTCTAGAAACTGTAATAGGATCTAAAAATGCAAATATTAGTGGTGCTTTCCAAACATATAATTGGCAACACAATGTGGCTAAGTGTGATAGAAGAATTAGCAAAATACTAAGGGGACAGAGAATGAAAGATAATTAGGCAGAGTATTCAGAGATAGGCTCACAAGAAAAATGACATATAAGTTACATTTTCCAGGAGAGTGACAAACTGGTGCCTTGATTAGAACAGCTTGACTCTAAAATAAGTGTCAAAGTGTCTTAAATATGTAACATGGAAACATAACTTGCTTTTTATGAGCATGAGAATTTATGTTAAAATGCCAAAGGAAAAAAAAACTATAACAACATGATAAAGCACCAAAATGCAGAATTCTTAAGTTTATGTAAAGGTTTAAACTTAATTATTGATTGGCATTGTAGGAAGGATGATGCTTCAAAAGTGATAGACTGAATAATCTGAATCAATTCTCCAAATGAATTTAATATCTTCAAAATCTTAAAAACAACAAGAGTCAAAAGAGGGAGAAGCTGTTTCAAGATCTAAGAGACACTTGAAAGTAGGAAAAGAAAGTCTAGCATTTGAGTTTCTGTTATTCTTGATGCATCTAAACACAGAAGACACAGTAAAGGGGTCAATCAGGTAGCATGTTAACTGTCCCTGGAACTACAAAATGTAGGGTCAATGACAGTTAAATCATAAAAAGAGGAAAGGCATACCAACAGAAAGCAGCCCTCAGTGGATAACAGCCATGCTGCTAGTTCTCTGAGCAGTTCAAATCACTTCCTGCCTTGACATATGATTAAAAGAATAATTTTTGAATCTCTAGTGCTAAGGCAAATAACAGAGCAAAAGAAGACCTTTTTTTCAGAATCAGATGTCATCATCACAGACGAATAATTATTTCTTCATGTAATTTTCTTAATAACAATGTCTAGCACACAAAGAATATCAGGTATATGAACAAAGATAAGGCAATGTGGATAGAACCAACACAAACAACAGAAAAGGAATACTTCTTTTTCATAAAGTGTGACTCGCAGCAGTAGCATCCTTCCTCTATCTTCACCTTTTTTAAATCCTAACGTGTTCTTTGAGAAAGAAATGCATAACCATTAAATTAAATAATCTCATTAACCAAGGATATTTTAGCTTAATTCTGATTTTTCAAGAAATAATATTGAATAAATATTTTGCATGGAAGATATATATGACCACATTATATAAGATCCACAAATACCTGAAGAGAATACAGAGGTATAAATTATCATGCAGCCAGGTATGTTAGTACATGCCTATAATCCCAGCATCTGAGGCGGCTGAGGTAGGAGAGTCACAAGTTCAAAGCCAGCCTCAGAAACTGAGAGAGGCCATAAGCAACTTAGTGAGACCCTGTCTCAAATAAAACACAAAAAGGGCTGGGGGATGTGGTTCAGCAATTAAGTGACCTTGGGATCAATTGTCAGTACCAAAAAAAGAAAAAAAAAGATTATCAGGGAAAGATGGTATTCAATACCTATGGAGATAAAATTTGAAACTAAAAAATTTGTCTAGGAATTGGGAAACATTTAAGGAGGTACATGATAGATTTGAAAAAGAATCAAGCAGAATATCTAGAAATACAAAAATCCAATAAAACCTAAATGGACAGAATCAGCTGCAGATAAAACATAGACAAACTGAGAATTAATAAACTCGGACTTTGTAGAAGAAACTATGAAAACCAAAAAAGAAAAAAATCATATAAAAAATTCAGAAATCAGAGCAAAAGGATCTAACATACATTTTATAATAGTTCTATGAGAAAAGAGATAAAACAGAGTAAAAGTAAAAATATTAACAATTGCTTAGAAAGGTTCCATAACGGTTGAAAGACATCAGATCACACATTCAACTTTAAAGTCAATCCCAAGAAAGACAAAAAGAATCCATGCCCAATTCCAACAACATAAAAAAATCAATATATAATTAAATTTAAAAGACTAATGATCAAAATAAAAGATGCATGCCAATAAAAACTAGTTATAGAAAACATTTTTGAAATTGGGAAATTTATATGGAAAGGATATTATGAGCTCATCATTAATTTTCTTCAGATTGATGATATACTATAGTTATGTAGGGAAATATATTTATCCTTAAGGGATACATGCTGATGTATCAGGTAAAAAAGTTTCACAATACCCAAAACCTACATTAAAATTATTTAGAAAATTATATTCATTTATTATATAATTACACATAAATGATATATAGAGAGAAAACATAATTCATAAAATGTTAATGATTAACTTGTACTTTTTTTTTTTACAACGTTTCTGTATGCTTAAAAATTTCAAAATAAAATGTTGGAGGGGAAAAAGAAAAAGAGAATATAATATAAGTAGGTAGAAGAAAGAAGAGATTTTCTGGAGGGGAATATTAGTGGCCTGAACAACAGCTTCTCAAAGCAGCAGGACAAACCAGAACGTAGTCCTCAAAGACTGAAAGAAGCCTGGCATGGTGACGCCCACCTGTAATCCCAGAAGCTCTGGAGGCCGAGGCAGAAGGATCTAGAGTTCAAAGCCAGCCTCAATATCAGCAAGGCACAAAGCAACTTAGTGAGATCCTGTATCTAAATAAAATACAAAATAAGACAGGGGATGTGGTTCAATAATTGAGTGCCCCAGGATTCAATCTCTAGTACAAAAAAAAAAAAAAAAAGACTAAAATAATGTAACCAGCAATGTAGAACTCTGGATCAAATCTCTTTCAAAATGAAGGTGAAAAAATGACTGAGCCAGTCAAACTAAATAATTTACGACCAACAAACTGAAGACATTGAAATATTAAAACTGAATGTTATTTCTTCCTCAGCAGTACAAAAATTATCTCAGATAAAAGCACAAAGATGAAGGGACAAAGCAGAACAATGAAATAGTAACTAAGTGGAGAAATCTAAATGATTATGTTCTTTACAAAACAGATTTTAATGGGACAGACATATATTCATACATACACATGCAAGTATATATGCATATACATAAATGTATGTGTATATATATATATATATATATATATATATATATATATATATATATCATAGGTACACTCACATACATGATTAAAGCATACAGTAAATACAGCAGATAAACCCAGAGGGCAAAGTATTCTAAGGAACTTAAACTCATTACAAAGAAGATGGAAACTGCAACTAACATTAGACTATTATCACTCAAAAATTAGAAATTCCATATTACAATTTCTAGGGCAATGAAAGAAAAAAATGTATAATGATAGTTTGACAGCTGAATACACATGAAATAATACTCAACAAAAACAACGAAACCAGTTGAGTGTGGCTGCATATTCCTGTAATTCCAGTGACTCAGCAGTCTGAGGCAAAAGAATCTGGAGTTCAAGGCGAGCCTTTGTCTCAAAATAAAAACATAAAGGTCTGGGAATGAAGCATAGTGTAGAGTGCCCTTGGATTCAATCCCCTGGACTGTTTTTTTTTTTTTTTTTTTTTAAAAAAAAAAAACATGGAAATAGCAAACGAGTAAGGCATACAGAAACCACTTAGAATATTAATTATTTAAAAACAAATACATCTGTGATCATTTTAATAACAATTAACAATGACATTAAAGCTTCAATTTAAAGAGTTTTGTCAGATTATAAATAATTATTAGTTTTTATTTAATAATTAAAAGACCAGTTAACTATGAACCATCAATTTCTCTCCTAGGTACATACTCAAAGGTAATAAAATCACCAACTCATAAAGACATCTGAATTGTATGATTGAGGTATTAGTCACAATACTTAAGATGTGACAATAATTTAAATGTCCATTGATGGATATATGAATAAAGGAACTGGTGTGTGTGTATACGTGTGATTTTCCCCCCAATGGAACATTATTTAGCCTAAAAAAAGAAAGCTAAATAACACATTTGCCTCAACAGAAATGAACCTGGAAGACACTGTGCTAAGTGAAATAAGACATATAAAGAAAAATACTGCATGATCTCACTTTTGGGTAGAATCTTAAAATATGTTGAAATACAGAGACAAATAATGAAATAGTGGTTACCAGGAACAGAATTTGGGGATTGGTGGAATGGGAAGATTTAGGTCAAAGGCTACAAAGACATGTTGAGTAAAATCTAGAGATCTAATATACAACATTAGGAATGTAGTTAATATTATGGTGCATTTGGAATTTCACTAAATGAGTAGATTTTAGCTTCTTTTGCCTGCCTCCACACACAAATGACTCACTATGCAAGATGCTAGATATGTTCATCCACTTCACAAATGTTACAGATTTACTATCTAGATACAGCTTGTAACATAACATTGTATAGTTTACATATTTATAAAGATTAATAAAAAGAATACTAAACTATAAATAACCAAAAATAAATTAATAAACACTTAATTGCATGGTCTTAACCTTTATGAAGCAAAAGATGATGGTGTTTTATAAAAGGAAAAAAAAAATAGGAAAAAACCCACTGTCCACATTGGAGTTAAACTTGATTTGCTTAGTAAACTGATACATTGATCAGAAAAAGAATCAAGACTTGGATCAAAACAAATATAAATTAACCTCATGGACATATACACCACTAATTTTATTGGTGCACACAAAGTTCACAAATGGACAAAATTGACCCTGAGTCCAAAACTAAGTTTTACCAATTTTAACAAATAGAAATAATAGATGATATAATTGGTTACAACTGTTGGAAACATTGAGCAAAAATAATTAGTTAAAATTATTAGACACCTTTGCAAATTTGGAAGTTAAGGCAAATAATTTTCCATAATCCACTGACACACTGACAAAGACAGTAGAAATTGTAAAATGTTTTAAACTGAAAAATAAACATAAAACTTCAGAATGTGTGAGGTAGGAATGGATTAGGTTCACCTCTTACGCATAAGTATTTTGAAAATTTGCATGGGATACTATGTGTGTGTGTGTGTGTGCGTGCAAGTGGTGTATACAGGACAGTGACTGTGTAAACCAAGTTCTCTTGTGTGTTATTCAGATGAAGAAATGGCTATACTTTCCTAACATTGTTAGAAACAATTATGTAGACTTACTAGGAGACTAAATACCAGTTTTCAATCTAGTAACATTTTCTGGATTTCAAGAATTATTTGGATATATACAACTTTCTCCTTACATTCCATCTTTAGAGTTACTCCTTTTTAATTTTTAAATAAGTGTCAGCCCTAGTCATTTCTGATATCTATATGAAGTGCTTAAGAATAGCTTAGGTTTCCATTGTTACTGACAAAAATTAATAACTTAAAAATTAGTTAAGCAAAAACTTTTGATATGAGACTTTGTGACTGAGTTATGCTGCCATGGAATAAATGATGACCCATTATCCAAATATCAATAAAGAAAAGTTGCATCCTCAAATATATCCATACTTTCCCTAACAGTATAAAAATAACCTACATTTCCTAATGCTTGTCTATCATCCCTGAATTGGGTTAGTCTTAGTTTCAACATCCCCTCTAACAGTGGCTGATCCTGTAACTCCTAATTGAGGTTGATTTTATCCCTAGGGGATATCTGGTACTATGCAGATGTATTTTTATTTTTCATAATAGCACTTAATAAATAGCTAGTTAATGAATAAACATAACAAAATGAGTCTAATTGTTTTCCCTTTCTATAACTGAGAATGGTTTTCATCCTACTCAATCCCAATGTATAAAGAATAAAAATTATTACATTTTTTGAGGAGTCCATTGCCCATTTATGGAATAATTCATTAAGATTAAAACAGGAGATGTTACTAACCACTTTCCACTGAAAACATACATGAGACACCCACACCTAAAACCCAGTGACTATATACTGAGCATAGGCTTTATTTAAGCACACTCCTATAGTCAGTAAGGTAAACAGAGTCTGGGTTTCTTTAGCTAATTTTGTTTTCCTATTTCAAAACTCTCAAAATTTCTTCACAAGAGTTGAGATAGGTTGGTTTTAACTGCTAGTAACAGAAAACAAACTCAAATGGGCTTCAATATGGAAACTGACTATTTTACATACTTTAGAAACCTAAAACTTCAGAATTAAAGCAAGCCACCAAGTAGCTAGAGGCCACCAACATGGCAATATGCTGTCTCAGAGAACTCAATTTCTCTGCTCTACTACGGAACAAAAGAGAAGCCATCAGGGACACAGCTCCTTGTGACGGCTTTATATGAAGAGCAAGAAACCCCTCTCTGAGTCTTTCCTTTTATTCTCATTGCAGCATATGAGATTGAGGACAGTTACTAGGAAATGTCATGTGATAACTGACTACTTGGGATCTACCCTTGAAGCCAGCAAGAGAGCAGCTTCTTCAGAGCACAGAATGGTGTGAAGGAGGCTCATATTCCAGGGCAAAATTAGGCTTCTGCTGGACAGAGAAGACATCATGTGTAAGAAGACAACATATACATCCCACTGCCTCCTCCCCAGGATACCCATTATCATCTCGGTGTTTCTAGACGCTTCAGAGGTGAAATGGCAATTTAATAGTTTTTCTTAAAAGCTATCAATATCACATTCAGTTCACAGAAATTGAAGGTTTAACTTTTAGTATACCATCAATACAGTTAGCTGTTGAGCCTTTTTAACATTTAAAAGAGTCTTTAAGAATAGCACAATTTTTAAAAATTAGGTCTTTTTTAAAGTGATATGTCCAGAAAATTAGGTTCAAGGCTGCTGTCTACAAAAAAACATGAAATTAAATTCTGTTAAGATCTCTCTGACATTCTCAAAAACAGTTCCCTTCTCCTGAACTAGAACCTACAGCTTGGAGAAAACAGTTTCAAACAAAAGACTAAAGTCCCAGTTTGCTACACACTTTGGCAATTCATCTACCTCTCACAGGGTGAAATGTAAATTTATCATTAATTATAACATACATTTTTAAAAAGATTTAGCAACTTGAATACAAAAGGTCAGTTCAAATGAGTCAAATAATTTATTCATTCAGTCAAAAATATTTAAGGAATACTTTCTCTATGCCAAGTATTTATGGACAAACTAATGAAAAAGGCAAGAATCAATGCACTGTCAGTCTGCTTTAGCCACAGAGGACTCTGAGCAAGTCTGGTAGAGAGAATAGAAATTGATGTCACCACACACCCAAAGTTTCCTTGGCATTGACTGCCTCATTCCCTGACTTAGGCAATAAGGTAAGCAGTCACAGGTCCTTCCAGTGGAGCGTCTGACCTCACCACAAAATCATTATCTATTGTCAACTCTAATGGCTAAAATAGACTGGACAAAAATTGATGCTGAGGTTCTAGGTCACAGTAAAGATCCAGGATGTTCCCCTGCTGCACCAAAACCCAAGTAGAACAACCTTTCAACTATAGAAATACAGAAATGATTATCTTTAAAACACTAGCATACCTTATTTTTAAATGATGTGTTTAATAGCGATGACTATCAAATAAAAGATTTTTAAACATTATTCTGCAGAGTTCTAAAATACATTCTTTTACAAACTGAACATGTTTCCATTTGCTGGAGCTTTTCTGAGTCAACTCAAAATAAGAAAACACTGGACAAATGTTTCTATGGTCTGTTTCTATTTTAGATTCTCAGTTTAAAGATGATCATGTACTTGACACATTGAGTGGAAAGGAAAACTTCCAAAAATGTTACTCTTTTTCCACTTTCAAACCCAACCCACCTCTGATCTCTATTTTATATTTATCTTTCCACTGCTTCCTGACATGCTTTGAGTGTTTGGATCTTAATACTTGATGAGCTGGTACCATGATCTTTCACACACCCATAGGGATATTTTTTCCTTCAGCCACATGTTAATTTTAGAATCTACCCGCAGCCTACATTCTCTGTCTTTTAGTGACACTGAAACATGAAGTCCCCTTCTCATCTCAAAACTTTCTGATAATAATTATTATAGAGAATTTTGGTTTTAGGTTTTTCTTCTGACCCCAGAATTATATTTATTTCCTCCAGGATTAGATATTATGTGGACTTGACTTCTGTTTTCTCACTGACTGTTCCCAATGTCCGTCTCAGAAAGGTAAGAAAAATCCAGTCTCTCCCCTTAGAACTGGAGGGAACTATCAGTTTTCATTTAAAGATGAAAACATTAAACAAAATAAAGGGCAAGAACAGCAAGTTATTTCCCTAATTCATCACCATTTACCTCCCCAAAATAAACAACATACAATAACTCTTCATGGTAAAATTTAGAGATTTACCAAATATTAAAAACATAAATGGAAAATAATTTGTGGATCAAACATTTTTATTTCCCATTAACTAGCACTGTACTCTCAACTTAGTCACATTATCTATCTAGACTCTCATTTTTAATATCCCAGAAAGAATACTAGATCATCTTCATGATCTCTCCATAGGCTATTTCTGTTTACAGAATTCGCTTAGTGAAAGTAATCATTAAAATTGTTCACTGTTTTGGCACAGGCTACTAACTTACTTTCAAAGGAATTCTTAATTGCTACTTATTTTTTTTTGACATAGCATAAAACTATGCCACATGATATAATGGGTCAGTTCCTTACTAATTGCTTATTGCATAATATTCTATGCTTCAAAAACAAAGGAATTTTTTTTCTTTTGAAAGCTTCATATCTTAGGAACCTATATTCTTGTAGTAAGGAAAAAATTTCAGATTAATCAATGAACATTACTAGTTGAATTTCAAAGAGCAGTATAACAAAAACAATCTTAAAGAATTTTAAATGATCTACTGAAAGTCCTGTCATATCAGAATCCAAATGAGTAACTGAATTTGGACATATATAAAGAGTTCTAAATGGGATATTTTGTACAATAATATCAAAAAGTAGAAATGTTGGGGTGGGGATAAATGTCTGATATCTTTAGAAAGCAGTTGTTAGTCCTAAGAAAAAATTATAAGCTGAGAAGATCCTAAAAATATTTCAGAATATGCACAATATAATGAAGGGAATGAGAAAAATATACCAATTGTTCTCACTAGAGGGAAAACCTTCACCATATCTGAAAATCAACACTATCCATTGTTCTGTCTCACACCAAGAAAAAGATGGTATGCTTCCTTGGCAGGGCATAGATGATATAATTTTAAAAATGTTCAAATTTCTAACATGTCAGTTTCATTTGGTATATATTAATTTTTAGATCCATGTGGTCTGGTATACATTATTTGGCACATTAGTTCATCAATAACTATGTATAGGAAAATATACTTTATGTACAGGATGTGTTGGTGCTGCTAGTTACTCATTTTATAAGAGGCCTCATATCAGAGAGACTAATATAGAGCATGACTGATTGCTATATTTTATGGAAAGTATATATTTTTAACTCTATACAAAACTTCCAAATTGTGTCTAGACTAGTTTTTATTATTTAATCATCTTATAAATATTATTCCTTTCTTAGGTGATGAGCTAAGCATTATGCTTAATACAATTTCTACTTACAAAACAAAACTGTTTCTGCAAAAATATATAAGAACTAAAATTAGTTCAGGAGAGAAGGAAAAATCTTATTCACAGAAGAATATAAGTTACTAAGTGTCGAAAAACTGATAATAATCAAATTACCATATTCAATCCTCTGAGTAACAATTTATTCAGACAATCATCATCAATAGATGCTAAGACCATTAGGTAAAGATTTTTAGGAAAAATATACACACACAGCCATAAAACAGATTATTTAGAAATCATAATTGGAATTGTTTAACTTTTAAAATTGATATATCAGCACCATATTAAACAAATGAAGAAAGTATAAGCAATGATGGGACAAGGTGAAATCATTTACCACCCAAATGTATGAGTATGAGAAGCTTACAGTTCTTATCAGTATTTTTACTAAAATATTTAACCTGAATCAAATCATGAGAGAACAATCCAAATGATTCTTTGGAAGGAACTCATTATGCAAAGCCCATATTTAAATAAAAATAGAAAATTATGCTTTTTCACCTTCATCCTTAAGGGTGAAGTATCAACACGAATTATTTGGGAATATCTTGCTCTGGATGTTGTATATTCTCCATTAACTTATATCACTATGGACTCATAAGTAATTATTTTGTATTTTGAGTTATAATCCCATATTCGTTGATTGATTGACTGATTTTTACTAAAATTGCGCCAGATTTGCATTTGAGAGTTTTCTCAGTGGGCTCCTGTGTTCTTCTAACATATTTTCCAGGAATCACTGTAGATCTATTCTTTTATTGGAAAAGTCTAACAAAATTTAAATCTGTATGATGAGTATGTGCGTTCCTCCTGGGGTGCCATTAATTCTAGGCAATTTGAGTTGACAGAACAATCAAATATGTTTGTATAATTAATGTGTACATACAGTAATTCTAAATCCTTCTTTATATCATGTACAAAGGTACACACACACAATTAAACACAAGTTCATAGTGATGCCTTCAACTGAAACCCACTACTGTGATGATTATTCCACACTTCTCCCCTTGCTTGTCCATAACTTCTTATTTTGATAATGAGAAATATAACTCCCACCATTCATCATAAATGCAGAAGAAGGTGCTCAGCAAGAATTAATAGAAAATCCTCCCCCATAAGTGGGATTTTTTTCCCTCTTCCTTTTTTCCTGTGAAAAAAAGCAACAAAGAAGTCATATATTTGAAGTGAGAAGTCCAGAATAAACTTCAGTCAAGTGCTGAAGGCACCAATGGTTGTTTTGAAAATAGAAAGAAACAAATAAATCGAGTACTATAAACCAGCTGAGGTTGGGAAATACATTTACACCTGCACTGGTCCACATATTTTTGTGCAGTTTATTTTTTACCCAGTAATAATAAGTTATCCTGAATATTACTGTTGAAGATGCAGCACACCATTCTGGTGTGCTAAAGAACTCAGCTCTAGAACCAGATGATTTGACTCACAGTTTCTACATTAAGAGTGTGACTTCAAATAAATTACTGAAATAATGTATATCTAAATTTTATTTGAAAAAGGGGACAATAAAACAGTTGACATGGAGCCTGGCACCCATTTATTGCTCCAAAATATAAGCAATCACTATCATGACTTTTCAAGATCCCCGATTAGTGAGCTAAGGGTAGCTGAAGAACAAGTAGGTAGTATCATATGTACATGCATGGTCTGTCTCTGAAAATGGAAAGTGATGCTTTCTAATTGGTCTTATGCCCACAAAACCATGACATTTTGTTGGAAGCGAGGAAAGATCGCCCAACCATCAGCTTATAACATTTCAATATCAGGGAGTTCAGAATGACTTAATTTACAGAGTTTATTATAACAAGAGAAAACTTCAACTTCAGAGCCTTCATTAGATAACCTATATATTTTTCTTTACTCAAAACAAGAAAAGCACATATTTAAAAGAGTATTACTAAAATTTGGGCAGAAACTAGTAATTCAAGAGAAGTGTCATCATGCATAGAAAAAACCAAAATAATCCTTGTAGATTTAGGAACCCAGTTCAATACATCATCATCCATTTTCCACAAGTTGCATGTCTCTAACTTTCAGTATTATCCAAACTACCAAAATCATAGGGACAGGTTATTCATTTTACTTGATGATTCCTTTCCCTCCACTTATTGAAAATAAACGTGAAGATACATTTTTGAGCAAGGTTTCTCAACTACTTATACACTGTGACAGGAAATTTTGGTTGTGGTGGTTATGCTGTGCATTGTAGGATATTTAGTAGCACCCCTGGCATTTGCCTGGTAGATGCCAGGAGCACTTCCCCTGTTGTGACAAGCAAAACAATCTCCAGACATGGCCAAATGTCTCCTAGGAAGAACAGCTTCCTAGTTGGGAAACAATATTTTAGAAAAATAGTATTTACTGAATTTAACCAGAAGAACCTTCGATAATAAACAAAAGACATCTTAGTTTAAAAGAGCGTTTTTCTAAGAGTTAACTAAATTTTATTCCAAAACAGAGTGAACGTCAGTAGTACCAAAGAAAAAAGAAAAATGTTTCCTTTATAAATTACATCCTCACAAGTGTAGAACTGAACAATGTAATCTCTTTCAGAACCAATGCTTTTCTTGTTTCTTTAAAGACATCTGCCCTTATGGCACTGACACAATTTAAAATCCAATCCCAAGAAGGTCTGCTTGTTACACCTGCAGGACATACCTTTTTATTTTATATGCTTTGTCAGGTGCCACAACCATAACACTCACAGAATGACAAAGGTATGAAAGAAGTAGTGCATGTTCTCAGATAGCAGTTTTCAGAAACACCCACCCATCCGGTGGGCTCTGCATCAGTTTAGCCTGACTCTGATGTTAAAGGAAAGTGACACAGTGGCCTAAATATAAGACACAGTGCTAGCTGTTTGGACAAGTTGCTCTAGCAAGACATATACATATTAATGGGACTTTTTTGTGAAACTGTTGGTGTCTTTTAGGCAGGAAACTGAGTTTCTCTGTGCTCCTAAAGACTCACATAATGCAGTCCTATCTGCTTACAGGTCAGTTTCAAATTTATAATTCAAATATTACTCCAATATAGTATATGCACTAAGATCCGTGGCCTCTGCATAAAAATCTAAAACAAAAAATGATCAAGCTGCGAGTCCTGGTTGTAAATCAATTACATGTGAAGTGCTGAGATGTCTACCCTCAGGAATATTTTTCTACTTTGCTTTTACTTTGAAATGTGATGAAAAAGCACAGTGTTCAGCAGAAAATATGGCATAAGAACTACTTGGGGGGGGGGGGGGGCGGAAGACCTCATTCAAATGGAATAGAAAAAAATGTAAAGAACTACAAAAACACAAGTTTGCTGTAATAAGGAACTAGTGTGGAAAATGGAGTTTGTATGGAACCATAGCTCTCAGTTCCTAATGCTTTGTGTCTTCATCTCTAAAGTGAAGATGCCATCAGGAACCTTGCAGGGCTTCCCAGGAGGTGGGATAGGAGGTATGCTAAATGTGAAATGGATAGCCTGACAAAGCAGATGTTTACCAAATGGAAGCTGTGAGTCTTTAACAGACTAAGGAAGAACACCATGCATAGCATATAAAGAATCTATTGCAATTTTGCAATACTTCTTTCAAAGTTTCAAAAGTATCTCAAGTCTTCTTTTCCTCCTTAATCAATTAGTGTGATTAATTTTATGAATCACATTTCCACCTACTGAATCATGCTGCCATTCTCAGAAAACAGAAACATTATATTGTCTGCTCCTGTCACTTGCTACTTTTAAAATGATTGCTGAGTTTACTGATAACTTTTGAAGGGTTTTGTATCTAAATTTACACATAAAATTATTTGCATTTTGATTTATTTGCTTCTTATTGTGTTTGGGTTTTTTATATAAATATTTTTTTAAATATTTATTTTTTAGTTTTTTTTAAGGTGGACACAATATCTTTATTTTTTTATTTTTATGTGGTGTTGAGGATCGAACCCAGTGCCCCACGCATGCCAGGCGCGCTACCGCTTGAGCCCCATCCCCAGCCCTGTGTTTGGTTTTGCTACCAATGTAAGTATAATTTGAAATACTGCTGGCTTTGAACCCACAGGCTTAAAGGATCCTCCTGCCTCAGCCTCCCAAATACCTAGGACTCTAGGCAGGCACCACTCTACTGGCTATTTCCACTTTGCCATGTTCAAAAGTCTTTACATATCATAAATTCCATGAAATTTGGATGGGATCTGCCTATTTTTAGATGACTCCTTTCATTATTAAGCAATGATGATTTTTAAAAAGAATTCAAAGGAAGTTGAAATATGTCTGCTATAAAGTCTCCCCATAGTTCTGGTTTTGTCTTAAAAAACAAAAGAAGGTAGAGAAAAGAGTATCAAGTGTCAACATGACAAGGTAATAATGAAAACACATGAGCATTGTCAAATAGCAATTAAAAGACTATTTTGGAATAAATTAGAGACAAATGTGCTAGACCTTTGGGAAGCTTAGTTTAAGAAATTGTTCATTGTTTATTCTACATCCTTATCTGTGTAAGTCAGTGAAACGAATCACTATGGTATCAATTCAGCATCCCATTATAGATTGATAAATAAAAATAAACAATAGATTCAATCTGTTTCTAAAGATTTTTTTCCACAGATCTCTAAACTAAGCCATTGTGTAACCACATTTCATATCTTCAGAATGTAATCTCAATGGAACACAGCAGTTTGCATCTGTCTTGCCATGGCTCAGCATTTGCACCTGCAGCAGCTTGTGATTATTAAGTAGAAGAAGGGGCATAGCCAGCCAGATAAACATTTGGACCTCACAACTCAGGGCTGTGGTCTCCTGGGCGACACAGTAGTAAGCTCAATCCAGAGGTAAAGGTGACTCAATACAGAAGAAGATGGGAATTACAGCACTTTATGAGTTCTACAGCTTATTCTCAAGGTCCCTATGTACTAGGAAACTGAAAACAAAACCAATATTTTCATGCAGCTGGAAAGGTTTTCAGAGACTGAATGCTAAATATCTGAACACAAGATGAAACATGCAATTCAGAAAAGTTCTTCATGTTAATGCTTCCTGTTAAAGTAGAAGGTGTGCAGCCTTCTCCTGTTTTTTGCTTTTCTTTGTTAATTTTTTTAAAGGAGAGAGAGAGAGACAGAGAGACAGAGAGAGAATATGAATCTTTTTTGTTTGTTTGTTTGTTTCTGTAGATGGACACAACACAATGCCTTTTTATTTTTTTATGTGGTGCTGAGAATCGAACCCGGGTCCCACCTGGGCTAGGCGAGCGCTCTACTGCTGAGCCACAATCCCAGCCCTTCTTTGTTAATTTTAAACACATTTTCTGATTGCTCTCCTGGCAATATAATCTAAGAAATGTCATCTTTATTGTGTAGGTACCTTAAAAAGGACCTGCTTAACTAATGCAGGTTTCAGAAAGAAAATCTTTGCTTCACTATTCTAAGAGATTTTATTGACATTGCTAGAGGACTGTCCAGTTCTTCTATATTCATAAAAGTGGCTGAAATCCTGAAAAATCAACATTAAATAATTAGATGTGATTTTCTTTCTATGTCTACTTCAAGCACTTTCAGCTGAAAGCAAAGTTCGTCCTAAATAAATGTGATGTTAAAATAATGATAGGCAATGATCACCCCAATGTTTATTTAGATCTTTAAAAGATTCCATCTTAAAAATGCAAAATAGATAGAAATAATGGAATATGTATTTATTGAGGAGTTTCCAGAAATACGACAGTCATAGTATTCATATACATATATACATATGCATGGACTAATATGCCAAAGAACTATGCTGTAGTTGAGAATTTAAAAATTGCAATGTGGTTAATTATTTGATATATGTCAAATATATTAAGATTATCCCCATAAGCTAAGAGTAATATTGTTTGATACATAGAAGAATTGCATAAAGTGAAGGAATGTATATTAAACTAAGGGGTTCTTAGCATACTGAGCTATCTACAAAAGAGGACAAGGGAAAGTATTGCAGTCAGGGAACCAGAACAAAGAAGCACAGCCAGGTTAAAGGGCTTCATGATATGGATAAGATTCTTTTCATTATTCAGCAAGTAACATATGCTAGCTAGAATTACATGACTTAGAAAGCATTTAAGATAAAAAATAAAACATAAGCTAATGTAAAACCAAGTTAACTAAGAAATACCTTGACTCCTTTTTCTCTTCTACTGCTAACAGTTCATTTTTCAAGTGTGGTTTTTCATACTTTCTTATCAACTAGTTTGGAAGGGTGTATAACAGAAATTCGCTTCCTGTTCTTGGCAATCTACAGCACCCCAACTTTAAATATCCTGCTTTACAAAATAAAAGGAATAAGAAACTTTTCTGTGCATAGTACATGGGACATTTAATCAAAGTCAGCTTTCAGAAGAAAGATATAGAGCCTTTTCCAAATGCTGACAAAGTAGGAAAAGAGAAATGAACTCTCATGTATCTTTAATGAAGCTTTCAGAGAAATATATCTATACATATCTTAGTGAGTGAATTCTGATTTTTAAAATATGGTCCCAATTTTGTAAATTAAAATATTGTGATTACACCCTCCACTTGATTTCAATTTCAATCAAATACTCTATACTGATCAAATATAAAGCATTACTTTTGTTTAAGTTAAAAAAAAAAAAAGTGAGCAAACTAGTAATGGCAAGGGACAATATTGTAGAATTATCTGTTGGTGAAAGAAGTTTTGTGTTTTTTTTTCCCCCCCTGAGGAAATTCGTAGACTACTGAGTCCGAGACCAAAATATGCACTTGAAAGAATTTTATCAATTATTCATTATCAAGATTAAGGCTCATACACTCTTGGTGGAACTACCAATTAGAACAACCACTCTGGAAAGCAGTATGGAGATTCCTCAAAAAACTAGAAATGGAATCACCATATGATCCAGAAATCCCACTACTTGGTATATATCCAAAAGAGCTAAAATTAGCACGTTACAATGACACAATCACATCAATAATTATAGCAGCACAATTCACAATAGCCAAGTTACAGAACCAGCCCAGGTGTCCATCAACAGATGAATGGATAAAGAAAATGCAGAATATATACATAATGGAGTTTTTCCTCAGCCATTAAGAAGAATGAAATTAGGGCATTTGCCAACAGATAGATAGAACTGGAAAACATGACGCTAAGTGAAATAAGTCAGACTCAGAAAGATAAGGGTCTAATGTTTTCTCTCATAAAAGGAAGCTAAACAAAAATAAGGAAAATAAAAAGGTTGGGAGGGAATCCTGTGAAAACAGTCAAGTTCAAAAGGATAGAGGGGGAAGGTAGAAGGCACAGGAAATGGAACGAACAGTGGAATGAAACTGACCAAACTATCGTGTGTACATATATGAATATACCAGAGTGAATTTCACCTTATTATACTATTATAAAGCACTAATTCAAAATATACATAAACAAATAGAAGGAAGATCGATAGAACAGTGGAAAGGGAACAGGGAGAGAGAGGGTGGAAGGGAAAGGGGAAGTACTGAAGCCTGAATTAGAGCAAATTATATTTTAGGTTAAAATGAATCCCAATATTATGTATAACTATAATGCACTAAAAGGCAATCTCAAGAAAGCATAGTATAACAACACTTGTATAAGCTTGAAATCACATAAAACAATAGTATATGGTGCTTATAATAGAACAGAATATAATAACAGTTAAAAAATGTATTCCCCAAATAATATCAGGGAGTGGTAAGTTTATCATTCAACTCTGTAATATTTTGTTGTGTGTGTGGCGGGGTGTGTAGTGCTAGATAAAAACCCAGGGCTTCACACATGCTAGGTAAGATCTGTACCACCATGGTGCATCCCAAGCCTAAGTTTTCTATATTTTAAATGCTAAAAAATCTCAAATGTTCATATGACATGAAGGTATAAATCTTGACACAGATCAAGAAGCAAGAAACATGTCTTTTTTCTGAAACTTAAAAAACAGAAGGAAGAAAAAAGATGAAGGCTACTTGATAACTTCCCAAACATTCATACCAACTGCAAGCCTAGGAGAGAAAAGAGCAAGATTTCCTCTAAAATCTCAGGGAATCTGCACTTCTTTGCTAGGACTCCTCTGGTGAGCAGGAATACTGTGGTTAACACTTCTGGTACATTTTCAGCTCTACCCACATGGGCCACAACTCTACTACAATGTTCAAGTTCTGTTTTCATGGATATTAATGTACAAGTCACACCAAGGCTTATATCTGCAGTTATTTAACATAAGCAAGACATTTTTCAAGAAGAGATTTTGCAGAATCATACTAAAGTAATAAAGGTGCATCTTAAAATAGGGAAACCAACTACAATAAATATTTTACAAATACATTATACATATCAAAGTCACTTAGAATGAAGGCTTTGAGAAGCTGGCAAACGTGGGATTCCACATCTTGCAGTTACACCATTTGCTAACAAGACAGCCTTAGGTTTTTTCTCTATGCTTCATACGCCTTGTTTGTGAAAGAGAACATGCGATATCTTCTACTTTATAAAGTAATCATGATTACAAAAAACAAGATGCAAGTTATAAGCATTTTTGCATAGTAACTTGTAAGAAAGTCCATGCCTAAAAATTCTCAGTTAATACTACTAATTTTAGGTAATTAGAATAGCAACAGGATCATTTTTCTTGTCAATGAAGAGGCTGTATGTAGATATTAATTTCCTATTTGAGGAACTACATCAGAATGTCTCCATTATTCAAATCCAACAAAGATTCAGTGGGGGTGCAGACAAGCTTTCCTAAAATGTGAGTCTTCCTTTACTCAGTAGTAAAGGGAATACTATTCTGAAACATGCCATTTCAAATCTCAGTCTCTAAATTATTTTAAGATAGAATTGCTAACTAGGAAATAAGTTACTCATAAGTGAATAATTCTCATTATTGACCTACATTACAGCTTTTAGCTTCACTTTTTATCTATTCTGTAGTCACAAGGTAAATTTAATACAATTAACATAAATTACGGTTGTTTCTCCACTAGCTTCCATTACTCCTCTATGATTCAAAAAAGGAAAGGCAGTTATTAACACAAGAACATGGGTAATTTAAATGAATTAGATAAAATAATTAACACAATGAAAGTGTGTGTGTGTGTGTGTGTTGAAACTTCACTCAGAAATATTTGATATGGTTTCAGTTTTATTGAGGCATAATCTTCAACTTCAAAAGACTGGTGCAGAGCGCAATTGAATTGCCCGATCTTACATACAGGAAAACCTCAAAGGAAAAAGACACATCACATAATAATTACAAAATAAACATGCTGCACCATTGGCACTGCAAACAGGGAAAAACAACCATGGAGAATTGAAATGTACAAAAATAGATTGGTAAAGACTGTTCAAGAGAATGTGGGCATCTAAATTTAAGGACCTGAGGGAGAAGAGAGAAGACAGACAAAACTAGATTAAATGCTATCATTCTTAAATGTAATATTTTTTGATAAATAATTCTTTGCATTTTGATCATGGACAGTTAACAAAATGTTTATAGAGAAATAATGAGTCTCATCAATCTTTTGCAATTCAGTACTGAACAATCTGTTTTAGAAGATGCTCCACACATGTCCATTCATCCATTTCCATATAAATTCCCTAATGTAATTTATAGACTAAATTTATAAAATGTATCAGTAAATGTATTACACTATTGTTTAAATGCTACAATTATGTATTCATGCATATATCATTTTGCATTTATTTGTATTCCCAATGATCAAAAATACAGAAAATCCATCTAGCCTCATGGAATGCCTTTCCCTAAAGGGTTCTCAAAGTAGATTTTGTCAATTACACCATAAGGTACATCTCACAAAATAATGAAAACACATCTTAACCTGGAAGTTCTTTTTAAATGTCAGTTTCTATGGAAATGTATCTAACATTAAAAGATATTTGCTATAAACCTCACAAACTAACATAACAAAATCTTACTACATATAATTATATAGCTAAAGCCTACTTTCATATTTCAAAATTATTAATTTGTGTATTTTTCTCTTTACATGGCTTAAATACATGTTAAATAATGTATGAAATATATAAAATAAAATACAAAACAATGTTTAATTCTCACATTCACTTCCTATAGCCTATGGGATACTGAAATTAAAAACTGTCAGCTTACTATCTGTGCTTAAACCAATATATTACCTATGTTCTATTTATTTCTCTATGAATTGCTTATTTTCGATATAGAATGACTCAGAGAAATGGCTATAAAAAAGAACATGATAGCTGGTCACAGTGGCACATGCCTGTAATCCCAGCAGCTGGAGAGGCTGAGACAGAAGAAATCACGAGTTCAAAGCCAGCCTCAGCAAAAGCAAGGTACTAAGCAACTCAGTGAGACCCTGTCTCTAAACACAATACAAAATAGGGTTGGGATGTAGCTCAGTGGGCAAGTGTCCTTGAGTTCAATCCCCAGTACCAAAAAACAAAAAAAGAAAAGAAAGAAAGAAAAGAACATGTGAATGTGTTCTTCCACTTTCACTTAATGATTAAGTTCATGACATATTTCCATAAAAGATCTTGCTTCAAATAACTAAAATAAACTTAATTAAAGCCTGCATGTAAAAAGGCCACTTCCTCAGATGTTCAGGCATTCCACTGAGGTGCCAGTCTTAGCCCAATGTTGTTTCTTACTGATCTTTATTAATTGCTGCACTCTGTTCTTGCATTGAGAACTAGAATTAAGTTAGAAGAAAATATTTTTGTGTCACTTAAGATGATAAATGGAAAGAGTTCCAGGGGCAATGGTCTCCCATCCAGAAAACCTTCAATAGTCATCTCCAGAGAATATAAGATACACATGGATCCTCCTGTCAGCAGAATAAAAGTTCATTTTTAAAAGAAGACAAATTATTTCCTCAAGATTAGCTATTATTAATGAAATACTCTCATTATAAATCATTGTTTAAACATGTTTGTATGCATATATAGCATTCTTTTGATGAAATTTCCTGTGAATTATACCATAAATACAAACTTCAGTAAGTAACTAGCTTTGATTGATCTAAGAGTAATTAAACAAATGCCTTATAAGTCTAGTAACACCATTGTTATCAGTTTGCTTGATGTACTTAAATAGAAAAAAATCTAATGAGGAATTCTATAACCCAATTCAGGAAATTTATATAAGCTTTTATATAAAGTGTGGGAAAAATAGAGCTCATATCAAAAGAAAGGAAGGCAAGAGGGAAGGAGAGAAAGAAGACAGGCACAGGGACAGCACTGTTGCTCAGAATGCTGAAAGTTTGGGTAAGTGGAGGAATGCTGGAATGGAAAAAATATCATTTTTTAATCATCATAGTAAAAGTTAGTTCAGGCATAAAATATCAATAGATGCTAAATCTAGGAGGAACTAGACATTTTCATAGTTTCTAAGTATCTTGTCAGACTCATTAGCTGCAATCAAGAAAGAGAAAGTATTAATTATAAAATAAATTGGAAAAATTCTTTTGTTGTTCCCAAAAAAACCAAGTTGAGAAGTGGTATAACTGTTTTCTCCAAAACTGACAGTAAACTGGGGGCTAGGGCGCACACTTGTAATCCCAGCAGATCAGAAGGCTGAGGCAGGAGGATCATAGGTTCAAAGCCAACCTCAGCAATTTATTGAGGCCCTGAGCAACTTAGGTAGCCCCATCTCAAAATAAAAAGTAAAAAGGGCTGGAGATGTGGCTCAGTGGTTAAGTACTCCTGTGTTCAACCCCTGCCAATCATGCAAGACAAAAACAGGATATAGAAATGTTCTAGATAAAGAATTTTTAGAGACATAACTCAGCAAGAGAACATTTAATCCTACACTAGATGCTGCATTAGAAATAGCAATAGATTTTTTTAGGAAATACATATAGACATTACAGTGTCAATTATATAATTGCATTAAGAATGGTAGATTAAAGTTTTGCACCAAAGTTAACTTACCAAAATTGACAACTAAACTAGTTATGTAAACAAACTATGCCTACTCAAAGACAATACCCACTCAGTTACTTAGTGATAAAGTCATGACATAAGTACTTATCCTCAAGCAGTTCATAAAAAAGAAAAAATTAAATATGTAAATTTGGCTACAAGTTATACTGGTGCTCCTTGTACTGTTTTTATTTTCACATTTTCCTTATAAGTCAACGAATCATTATAAAACATTAGAATGTGGTGGAGTAAGGGCTAGAATTCTTAGTATTTTTGAACAACTATTTAAACAAATATACAAAGCATTTACTATATTCTCTATACATAGTTTCAGAAAACTACCAACTCATTCTTAAAACAACCCTTCCAGATAGACTTTCTGTACCTGTTTAAACCTAACAACTTGTTCCATATCACACAACTGGCAATGGGCAGAGGTGAGATTTAAACCTAAGCAGCTAGAGTACAAAGTCCCTATTCTTATGATAATTCTGTCCCATTAAATACATAGAAAATTAGCTTTGTATAAATAGCAAAGGAAGCTCAGAAATTTTAACACATGAAAATAGTACTGAATTAGGAAAATGATCCTCATGATGGATTAGAAGATGTCTACTTGGTAACAACTCCAGGCACTAAATCTCATAATTATCTACATATGTGCCTAAAACTTCATATTTGATATAATCACACACTAAGAAAATCATTTACAATATCAAACAAAAATAGATGACATTTCCAACAGACATGCACAGTATTACATTTTTTCTTATAATTCACAATTATTAAGAAGAAGTAAATGTAGTTTTAAAGATCAAAGAATTAGTAACATTTAAAGTTGCATGAATAATAAGGATCCTAAAGATCACTACATGTTAAAAGTAATTTAGAATCCAATGCCACAATCATTTATAACATATCAAAGAAGAGCCTTTGTGAACATGAATGAATAGTTTGCCCATTGCCATTCTTGTCATAGCACTTCATAAGATCATATTTATTGTCTGAATTTACAAGAGGAAAGGTTTATCCTGAAGAATTAAAGTCAGTATATCATAGCAATACATGAATATGCTTATTATGAATTGTGCAGTTATGAACATGCAAAGTATGGAACCAGCCTAGGTGTTGGTCAATGGATGAATGGATGAGGAAAATGTGGTACATATACATAACAGTTTTATTCAGCCATAAAGAATGAAATTATGTCATTTGCAGGAAAATGGGTGGAGCTTGAGAACATTTTGTTACATGAAATAAGTCAAAACTCAGAAAGTCAGGGGTTGTATGTTTTCTCTCATTTCTGGAAGTTAGAGAAGAAAAGGGAAAAGAAAAGTGAAGGGGTTAGAAATGGTCTCATGATAGTCAAAAGGAGATCAGTAGAGCAGAGGAAGGGAACCAGAGGAGCGAGAAAGAGAAGAAAAAGAAAAAGAATGAGGAATGATATAGGCCAAATTAAATTGTCATATGGTGTGCACTATGAATATGTAACAACGAATCCCAACCATTATGTACAATTATAATGCATCAATAAAAGTATGGGAAAAAAGAGAAAAGCTATAATAAATTTCTTAAACATTTTATTTCCCACAGATTTGGATATATTAACGTTTTGACAAGCAATCAAAATAATATCCATTGCTTGATGATATCACTAGACAATTTTCAGCAAAGGATTTGCTAGAGAACATTCCGTGGCCACTGGTTTACAGCAATGCTTGGTATATTCCAGGTCTCTGCTTTTGTCCTACTCTGTGCCAGCCAGATGAGCATGACTGCTCTTCTCCATTCATCCACTAAGATCTGTTTCATGGCATCTCTTCCTGTTTCAAACTCAGATTTTTGCATTTGTGTAGCAAAAAATTACCTTCTATTATACTTTCTCATTATTACCTTCAACAGCTATTTAAATCTTATTGTAGAAATTGGATTTTTAAAGCCAGTTTCATTATCTCTAACCAAACAGACTATGAACTCCTTGAAGCCAGGGACTGTGTCAGATGTCTTTGCATCAATTATGATGCTTAACAGACTCTGGATGAACCAAATCAATGTGGATTTATTAATTGCATTTTTATTTGTCCCAAAGTTTCACAAACAAAACTAAAATGACTTTAAAATTTTTGACAAAACTTTGGAATACCTTTTTCTCTCTGCATAAAGTATTCTATTCCATGAAACTCCAATTCAAATGAAGACTTTTTCATAGAATTTTCCATTTGCACCTCTTCTTCTGGCCAGTCCATTGGGAGTTTACAGACCTGTGCTCAAAATGTTAAGTAAAAACAATAAAAATGTATATAAAATATGATCATAACCATGAAAAAAACAAATTGCAATATAAAGCAACTTGAACGGCATATATAAACATATTATGAGTAATAGCCTCAGAGTAGAACACTGGATGACTTTTCTTTTAATTTTTCCATGGATTTTCTTAAAAAAAAAAAAATATATATATATATATATATATATATATATATATATATATATATATATACTTTAAAGTGTGCACATAACATTATGCTCTTTAAAAAAAATAAAGAAGGCAAACAGAATATTTGTTGTTTTTTATGTATCCAAAATTTCACTGCAGAATTTCTGAGGTCAGCGATTATCATTTACTTTTATTTCATCAACACTATTTTTGGAACTGTTTGGCATATAACACTGCTGTCAAATATGAACACTATCTTCATATTTTAATCAGGAGAAATTTTTGACTTTACATTTATTTATCTGTGAATTAGACATAATTAATGCACATTCACTTAAGATTATGGACACTCGTGAGTTGTTCACTTTGCTATCCTCTAGATGGCTCTTCCCTGAGAAAAAACTGAGCCGAACCTGGGCCAATGAGACACTTCCCTGGCATCTTTTATATTTGGAACCAGAAAATTCATTAAAGTCACCTCTCTTTCTCTGTCACCTACCTTCTCATCTCCTTCCCTCCTTCCTCCCTCTCCTTTCTCTTGGCTAAAACTGCAAGAAGTTACAACCTGAAAGTTGTTTGACTTAACAGGTTCCCTTTTCTATAAAAATCATCTATTACATGCATGAACAAAATTGACACACAGAAGTAGAAGGAAAAGAAGGGGAAAAACTCCTATCATTTTTGTAATATATTTGAAATCACTTAACAAGTTAAAATATTTTTAATAATTACTATATTAACAGCTTCTGTCCCTGGAGTCTATATTTTCACCTGTCCCTGAGGCCCAAATGTCTTCTCACCTTTCCTTAAATGATCTGTATTGACTGGAGTGCTGTTACTTATAAAACCTCCTGCAATTAGAAATAATAAAAATAATAAGATTCTGCTATTCTGGTACAACTATGGGGAATATTTCTTCCTCCTTTCAAATAGCCTGGGGACTAAATGCAAGAGTTGTTCTTTTATCCAAAGAATTCTTCCATTAGTTAGCAGCCATGCAGAATAGCACCAGCACAATTCTAACTCTTAACAAAGATTGAAATGACTGACCCAGAACATCACTGTTGACAGTAATTCATTCATATAGGAAGTAAAGGTGCAGCAAGTAAAATCTGGCATTTTTTCCTTACAGAAAGGTTGACAAACAAACTTCAAAAAGCTATTATTGCATCAAAATGTGTGCTTTACATTTTTTTTTTCAGGTGCTGTTCGTGAATTTATGTCCTAGAACCTCGGAAAACAGAAGAGTTTAGATCCAAATATTAAAGTCCTGCCATTTGACTGGCTCTTAGATGACGGACACATTTTATAAGTTTTCTAAACTATTCATTCATTCATTAATATTTGAACACTTAAAATATGCTAAGAACTTTTCTAGGCACAGAGACAGAGGGACAAAATATCCTGTTATCATTGAAATTATAACATTATCCAAAGGAGGAAGGCAATAAGGATATATAGAAGTTAACACATCCAAGTTAGTGACAAATGCTTTTGATAAAAGATAATAATGGGGCCGACGAAGGTGAGGCAACTATTAAACTGGTCACAGAAGGCTACTCAGAGCTGAAGGAAGAATGAGGGAGATGGAATCAGTCATGCAAAG
Organism: Marmota flaviventris; assembly: GCF_047511675.1. NCBI lineage: Eukaryota > Metazoa > Chordata > Mammalia > Rodentia > Sciuridae > Marmota > Marmota flaviventris. The sequence goes on along the minus strand of NC_092503.1, from coordinate 95,647,622 downwards.
ATCTGGGGGATGATGCTTTCCCAGAAATATGAACAGCTCACACAAAGGATGTATCACAGTACAAGGAAATAGATGGTCAATAGATGGGGGGGGGGGGGGGGAAAGGACAGGAAAGCAGTGTTCCTGGAACAAATGGACAGCAGAATGAAAATGGTATGAAATCATGTCATAACAATAGACAGTGGCCAGATGGGGAAGCAGAGTAGGACTCCATCCTATTAAATATCGATTGCATTTCATCCCAATTACAATGAGCAGTTAGGATTCAGAGAAAGTTTACAATATGCTCTTAACTTCTGAAACCTCGGAGAGCAGCAGAAAGAATAGATTGAGGGATATTATAAAAGGATAATCATGCAATCATAAAATCATTATTCAATTAAATTGATAATGCATGTAAAATGCTAATGGAGTGCACAGCATATTGTATGCCCAAAATAAATGTTAGGGATAAAAATGTATTGTTGTTATTTGCCCCATGAGTTCTGAAAACTGGGCTGTGAGTCAAGACCTTATCCTGAGAGTTAAACTAGGGTAAATTCTGTTCAAGGTCAAGCAGATGTAATCACTGCAGAGGGTGGCACTTTATAACATGGAAAAAAATAAATAAACATGAACTTTACAATTTACAGAGGGATCATCTACCAAAATTCCCCTCACATACAAATCATTGGAAATCCAGGGCACACTTTCCCACAGAAGCAATGAATATTAGTTTTTTGTTTTTTTTTTTTTTCCCATGGTAGCCTGGAGAATTCTATTTCATCTATAATGTGTAAATAATACCAGTTTGGGTTTAGAGTCAAGGTCCACATAATACAGAAGAGGAAAATAACAACTGCACCACTGATTGGGCACTCAACAAGGGCCAACTGCATTCTAATCACTGAGTAAGCCTGTTGTAACATCATGAGGTGGATGCTACTGCTATCTCCATCTCATAGATGAAACACTAAGAAACACAATGATGAGCAAACAACCCATGAAGTCAGCAGTTGCAGAGCAAGGAGTCAGACTCAGGCAGCTCAAAAACGAGCATCTATTCTTTTAAATCCTGTATACAGGCATGTGCTACTGTGTTTACTCTCATTTTTCACGCTTTAAAATGCTCAGACACACAGAGAGAGAGGTGGCAGGGAGGTCACTGTTTGCCTGCAAACCCTTAGGAACCCCTTTTCTGGAATTTTATTCCCATATCCTGGTACTCCACTTCAGAATACTAGGTATCCTAGTGTACAACCCCAGGCAAAACCATTACATAAGTTGGTAAAATGAATATTTAATAAAATTCTACAATGCCACAAATTTAAAAACAAACCTAAAATAATTACCTTCATGTCAGGGCTAAGGAAATATTTCAGATTTTAAGCATTAGGTACCAGGATCACCACTGCTTAGATATCAAGACTCTAGGCTGCAAAATACCAAGGAAACTTTTAACTTATTTTTTTATTTTTATTTTTATTTTTTTTTTTTTGCCCAGTAGCTTATACCTACTTCTGAAGAATTTAAATCATTCTTCTTAAAGACTGCCAGAGGGATAGCAATGATAACCCAGTATTCAGGAGAAGGAGACTACTGTAGTAATTCCTATGAATGCAGGAAGCACAGGAAAAAAATCACTATGGAATATGAGGCTGGATCCTTTGGGTTTGTATAAATAGTGTGACTCTGAGCTACTTACTTATGTTCTTTAATCTTCATTTTCTTATATAGGCCTAAAAAAGTATCTGCAGCATTGGGAGGTGCAGATAATAAGATAATGGTAGGGGGAACAGCACGCACCTCACTATGTGCTTCTCCTATGTCATGTGCTTTATATGGATGAATCCTCAATACTGCCTTACATGTTAGGTCAAATGCAATTTCCATTTTATAGAAGGGGAACTGAAGTTTGCCATAATGAGAACTTTTTTCAAGGCAATACGGGGTAAAAGTACTGACACTGAGATCTAAAGATGGTACTTAAACTCTAGGCACTCAGTCCTAGTCTTAACTACTAATTTTAAATTCTCATAAACATTTAGTTAGTAATGCAATGCACTGTTATGATTTTTATTACCATCCCTATTATCAATTCTATCATGGGTTCTTAGGTGAACTTAAGGAAATATAAAGCACCAAAATATCAAGTAGCACAAAGCTAATGCTTCATACACTAATTCCTTCCTCCATTCTATAAATTGTGAATTATGTGTTTGGCTTTATTAAAACTATCAAACATTAGAATATCTGAAATAAATAAAAGATCATTCTTTATAGCAAAATGAAGCAATTAAGCCTCCTATAATAGTCATCCAAATCATTTACTACTAATTTTTACTTGTCCTTTAATAACTCATATTTATTTTGAAATGTCACTGTGAATATTAAGTTAGTGGCAGAAAAATTTTAGACAGTTGATGTTCTTCAACCCTTGGCTTATTTTCCCCATTAAATAAGAGGAAGTCCACATCTTTCTTGCTTTGGAATTGAACAGCTATCTTCAGCCACATATTTCTCAGTTTTCTTGACCTACTTCAGAAATTTCAAACTTCTCACTCAACCTACTTCCTGAGGAGTTTTTCTTTGTGAAATACAGAAACCATGGAACGAATCCCTTGCCTTTTTCCATGAAGCATAAACTCACATACACCTTCTAATCTCTATCCATCAAAGAAACATTTTCACTTCTATACCCTGAAATCATGGGCAGGTAGGTCCTCAAGCCCAGTTAGCAACATGGGGAAATATTAGTCCTCCTACTGTGTCCCCTGGTAGGTAGCTGCAGCTGTGCACCTTTCCCCATGGCCTCTTAGATATGACTGTATTTGAAAGAGGACTCAATGCTAGCACATAAATGGACCTCAGAAAATCAGACAAAAATGCCTTAATTTTAGAGAAGAAAATGATGAAGAGAGAGAGATGGATATTTTTTTAAGGTTTCAGTTCCCAAGACAGCCCAGGAGAGAAACCAGTCTGGTGCTGTACAAAAGAGAAAAGGATATGTTTCAACAAGGAATTATGCCTGTTCTCTAATTTCTCTGAACCAAGTTCAAACAGCAAAAGTTTTTTTTTTTTTTTAGTAATATCTTTCTGATTCTACAAGAAATATATGATCATTATAGAAAATCTGAAAATAAGTAAAAATATAATTAAAATAATTATGGTTAAAATCAGAATTCAAAGAAAATTTTTGCCATACATAATCTAATATTTATGTTAGGATCATATTATATATATAATATTCAGGCTATGATTTTAATTATTTAATCCTTATATACACTTCAAATATTATATTTTATCATTCATGTAATACTTCATCTAAAGGATATCATATAATTATTAACTAGGCCTATAGATTCACAATTTTTCATTTTTTATTATTTGTTTATTTTACTGTTTTATCATTCCACCTCTCCATTTACAAATTCATCATTCACCATTCCATTACATACTACTATGATGGACAAACATCTTTGTATATAAATAATAAACACTTGCTAATATTTTGTTTCAATAATATGATTATAGAACAGCAGACAATGTTTGGGATTATTTAACATAAAAATCAGATGACAGAGAAGTTTTCTTGATTGAAATCAACAAACTCTGGCTCTAATAACTTGATTAAATAATCAGCTTAATATTTTGTGCTAACTTGTGTGGCATTAAATCTTAGAATAAAGAAAGGTAAAAGCTATCCCAAGGCATTTCCTACCCACCATCATCATTGCCACTTAGCCCTAAAAGATATTATTCCTCTTATCAATAAACTCATAAATAAAAGTTCTAATCAGAATTAGTTTTTAAATCTTTGTGTTTACTTAGTCTGACATGGAAAAGAAAGCATTCAATTTCCTTGCACATTTCTGTAAACCTAATTTTCAAGGCAGCCTTAAGTGGTGACCATTATTCAGCACAGAACTAGTTATCTGTCAGTGTGGTATGATCCAGCTGTTCAGCTGTTATCAGCAAGGCCATGTGGTGTTGCACCTGGAACCTAGAATTTGCTGCCAGTAACAACTGTAGTCCAAGTCAAGCCTGGCCACTTACTAGCTACATAGGGCCTTGGCCCTGTCATCAGTAAATGGAAATAATACCATGTATCTTATGAGGCCCTGTTTGAGAATGAATGAACTAATAAGTGCCAGTTACCTCATTTATAAAACCTTAGAGATAAAAGGACTTCTTCATCAAATGCCATTCTAAGTCCTATTACCAAAATTCTAATGGCTAAAGGGATCTAAATTAAATTGTGTATTCAGATTGAATGGAACACAGTGACAGTCACCCTCAGACTTTCTAAATCAGCATCACTTGCTTATCATTCCTCAGGCCTTCAAAAAAATAGAAATTTCACACTATTCCTAAGTAGTTATTCATCAGCCCTTGATCTTGACTTCTCTCTTATCCAAGGGGATATTATATATATATATATATATATATATATATATATATATATATATATATATATATATAATATATGATCTCTCCAATAAATGATATGCAGATTACAATGAAAAAAACTTGATTAATCTGGCCTTTATACAGTGATCTCTGATAAAATTAACAATTGTAGATAGAGACAAATAGGAAGGCAGGTAGGTAGACAAACCTCAAAGAACATTTTCTAGGAAAATCACTTTAAGATCTGTTTCAATCTCTCTGTGGTAGATTTAACCAAAATTTAGTGTATTAAAAGTTTTAAGTATAAATACTTCCATTTCTATTGTTTTCTCATCTATGCTGGGTAAGCATGACAACTAAATTTAAGAGTCAGGCAAAATTAAGAAACATGTTTATGCGAAAAGTAATTTATTAACAATTTACAGCAGAGTGAATGTAGCCTTGCTTTCCAGTATTCTTTTTTTTAAGGACTTCATTTACTTTCCTCAGAGCCAAGAGTCTCCCCTCTGAAAATGTAGTCATTGATAATATACCAAGTTACAGGCTACTAAACAGATGTTATTTGCTTTTAATTCATAATAATAACTTAAATTTCAAAAATAGAAGGTATCTCAAATCAATGTGCTAAAATTGTTTAGTTGCATGGAGCAAATATGATGATTTTATTTCTTTTCTATACATGTTCCTTATTACCAAAGGATAAGCACTGAAGTCAACAGGCATACATCTCATCATGATTTTGTCCTTGTCAACTTTTCCAGTCTCAATCACTGATGTGTATCTATGTTCTAGCTCCATGGCTTAACAGTTTTGTACCTGAAGATTTGATTTTTCAGTGTGTTGGGTATGTTTGTAATGTGACAGAAGCCCACCTGTCTCAATAAACTGCAGATAATGAGAAAAGCACCTTTTTTATAATATGTGAAATGAATTACTATAGAAAGCACATTTTTTATAATATGTGAAATGCATTACTATATGCTAAAATGACACCCCAAATCATTATATACAATGTCCTTTAACTAAAAGTGTGTATGTATAGTCTTCATAATCCTCTAATACCGTATAAAAGAGAGGACAGGTCTCAGTAAGAGACAAATGAGCCATTCCCCATTAATGATGGTGTTAGCCAGCAAGCCTTCTTGAGATCAAAAGTAAACAATGTCTTTGGTTATCAAAACTAAATTAGTTGTTAAGCTAGAAATCAGTTTTTCAAAATAATACTTACCAATCTGCTCCGCTGGTATTCAGCCAGAAATATATGGAATTTATTAATTTTAAATCAATGAATATTAATTTTAAAGTTCATGATCACTCTCTAATATTGGGGTAGACTAAATAACTTATAAATTTGATGATAATTCTGAAAACACTATTATAGCAATAGATTTTTCTCATTTCAAAGTTCACATAAACATCAGCTGTGTGAGACAATGGAAGACACTGGAGGTATTCATTTGAGGCTTTGCTGCATTTATTTTAAAAACTGATAAATGTTGCCCATGACCTACATTACTCTTAAAACTAAGAAAATTAAGGTAATTTTCACTAAGTTATTTCCTGGGTTTAGGTTAATGTGCATTCTAGCTTGACCTAAATGCACATGAGAATGTGCATCAAAAGCTCATTAAGGTCATCTATCCTGTGGTATTTTGTGCAATGAAATTACACATTGTATAGATTCTCCCAGTCCATCTTTCCCCCTCCTGACTTTGAACTTCTCAAATTTACTTTGTTTATTCCACCAAGAAGAGGCAGGAAGTATGCCCCAGGATCTGAATTCAATGTCTGATTACCTGTGGAAATACAACATTCTTTTAGTACATGACCACAGAAATAAGAATTCAGGAATTCATATTCTAAATTTTCAGCACTTAACCTCACTATTGATCACATAAAATGATTATAGTTTTGTACATAACCGGGGGAATTGAACCTCAAGTGAAAATATATTAAAATACATCTGTTAGCCAAACCATTTGAGATTATATAATTTCTGTTGCTGTCAAACTCAACCATTTTGTATTAATCTACATCTTGAAATAATAAAAGCAGAAATAGTTGCATTTTATATTAATCTACTTTTTAAAATAATAATGCAGAAATAAAGTTGAGTGCTAAAAAATCTCTCCCAAGAACTTATAATGCAAGTGTTAACAAGCAAAGATTTATTGAAATTCATCAAATCTCAACTAACATCGAGACTAATACTATCTGAAATTCTAATATATTTCTTGTAGGCTGGGGATCTTAGTTTTAGGCAAGTGTAGTTTTATCACCCTTGTGAACTAACATTTAGCACAATGCTTGAGACATAGTTATGTTACAGGCTGATTTGAAAGTTAAGTCAAATTGATCCCATTCTGCTCAGACATCTCACCCTGCACAAAATTGGCCCTTTAAACTCGGGAGCTAATACTAGATTGCTTCCTGAGCATGTACAAAAAGCTGCCAATTCTGAGAACCTGGTGACACTTTATAATTGTGTCTTATGACTGTGCTTGCCTCTCCTGCCCCACTCCTTTGTGTTTTTTCTGTTTTTGAGTGGCCCCCTCACCCATGCTTAGTGTCTTGGGCTGCAGAACTGTCTACTTTCTGCTCCCTTAACCTCAGCCAGAATAAATACTTTGTTTTTACTTCAAAAAGACCCAAAGTTTTATTTGGAATTTTGGAACAGTGCCTTAACAGTTATACTGAGTAAATATCTGCTAAGTTAAATTATTAGAATATACTCAATATATGAAATCATCAGTTATACACATCACTGTTGAAAATAAATACACCAAACTTCATAGAACAATAATCCACTACTATATAGAAAGCATCTTCTAAAATTGTCTCTATAGAGAAAACATTCTTTCTAAATATATACATAAAAACTAGCACCATGAATCAGATATAACCTCCCTATGTACACATATGAATACACCACAGTGACTCTCAACATTGTGTATATCCATAAGTCTGGATCCTAGTTAGAATAAGATGCATCCTATGTTTGTATAAATATATTAAAATAGACTCTACTTTCATGTATAACTAAAAAGAATAAAAACATAAATTAGTGTCACTGCCAGCTTTACCTATGTCATATTATCATGCCTACATTTAAAACTCACAGGCAAGCAAGTAAAAAGCAATAGATCAAAGTTTGAATATCAGTGTAAACATAAAAATAACATGAAATAAATCTGGTACCCATACACTGCATTTGCCATGAAGATACATATTTATTAGTGATGTAGAATTTTATATTCTTTTTTTCCATACCACTCACAGCAAAGTGTACTTTGTTCAACCTCATTTTAAAAAGCACATTCAATGACAAATTGCTGTATTTATCCTATTTTTTGGCTGAATGCCAGTAGAGCAAATTGATGAGGTATGACTTTTTTTCTATAGGGAAAAACCATTATTTTTTTAGAATAAGTATATACATTATTGTACTTTTAATAAGTATATAATTAACTGAAGGATGTGGATTATTTTCAATACTTAAAAATCCATCCTCTATTTCTGACATTTACAGGATCCTGCAGTTGTTGTAATGCCCATTCATTTTCCCCATTACTTATTATTAACCATATTTCTTGAAAATATTTTTTATAATAAGAGTGACTACATATTGTCTCAATCAAATACATTTGATATATGATTAAGATCCATTGCAATGAAAAACAACATTTTTGTTTAGCAGAGTGATAAATTTTTAATTGCAACCAGAATTAATATCAACTGTTTTCATATTTTAATATCCAAAAAATAATGCTTCAGGGCTGGGGATGTAGCTCTGTAGTAGAGCACCTGACTAGCATAAAAAACTTCACTCCTCCACCAGTGCAAATAGACACAGGATACTTTATAACAAGAAAATCTGAGAATATCTTTACAAGTTTACATAACTAATGATTTCTTTTACTTTTGAATTCAGGTTTCTTTAAATAAGAAACCCATTCTACTAAGTTCTATTACTAATTAACACTCAATAATATATAAAAACTTGCATGGAGTCTTGAGGTAAGACTTTGCCTCATGGGTCTGGTATCTTTGCCCACAGATTAACATTTATAATTAATCCTTGCTCTAAGATAAGTTGCTCACATTTTGTGCAAGTCAGAAAATGCTTTAATTTTAGAGATATTGTGCTAACCCTCAAGATGAAAACCATAGATCATCACTGTCATTTTGCCCAATAAAAGCACCAACAGAGGCTTTTACTCTCAAAAGTTACCATCAGACACCGTTTTACACAGAATGCAATCAGAAAACATCAACAAGACATTATCATTTCAAGTCAACCTGTCTTAACGGGACAACTAAATTGGGTATCCACCCAAGAAGATATAAACAATCTATATTTTTTATAATTATTTAAAATTATGTGATAGAAATCAGTAGCTATGAAAAATGATTGAACTACATCAGTTTTTTTAAACCCAAGGTGACCACTTTACTATGCTTCCTTTATAAAGCACCATATTTTAGTGCACATTTTAAAAATAATAATCAGTATTTCAAAGATCTGTCAGAAGGCTTTTCCTGCAGCAGCATGTCAAACTGAAATATAATTATGTGTCCACACATCAAAAATTCTAAGACAGAGAAATACACCTATAATCCTCTTCAATTCTATGCATCCAAATATAGTGGTCACATTCCCACTTCAACAGAAAGTCAGTCCACTTGTTCTCATAGTGATTTTTCAATTTGATTTGTGACTTTTTGAAACTACAGAAGGACAAATATGGGCTATTTGGGCTATTTTCTTTTCCTTTACCTTTCTTTTCCTTTCCTTTAGCCTTCACCCTATCCTATTCCTACAGGACTCTCTTTTTGTAAGAACTCATATAGAGCTGTTAACAGTTTCAAATTGTCTTCCTCTTATTGTAAAATATGAGAGCAAAATAGCTCTGCAATTCTTAAGATACTTTATAACCACTTAATTCTAACATCATTGATTGTCCATCATGTCTTCTGTCCCTACCCCTCATTAGATTATCAATTCCAACCATCTAACATGAAAAGAAATTCTAAATCACAGAGAAATAAAAATGAGAAATTTACATTTTGGTTAATATCAGTAAGGAAAGGAAAACTTTTAAATGAGCTTACATTCACCAACTATCACAGCTGAGAAGTTGTACTTAGAATTTAACTAAGAGATATATAAGAGGGGCTCCTGGGCATATTGATGATGCAAGATTATAAATAGAATATTATTTTTAGACAAAATGATTTTTATTGACAAACAATAAGTTAATAAATGATAGAAAGGAAGGATAAATCAGATCACAGAAAAGACTATCTCCTGAATTCTACCCTTGCTGAAAGTAACTGTCTCCTCCAAATTGCAAACCATATTTGCTAATTAATTAGCTTCCACATTAATGGGCAGAAATAATAGAATTTCCATTAACAAGTATGTGAGGTATACATCATGAGCCTGTGTGTATATGAGTGTGTGTTTGAGAGTCCTTAGGTATAGTTAGTGGACTCCTTCAGATTTAACACTTTTTTAAAAGATGGGGTGTTTAACAAAAATAAAAATGTTAATTGAGGGAAGATTAAGAAAATGAATCAGCTAAGTATTATATTTTCAATTGCATTTAACCAACCCAAAAGTCTTCTAAAAATATCACAATAGTAAAATGAGAGATGTTGTGACTATTTCATACAAAAATTCTTTATTTTCTTTCTCAATTAGGAATGTCTTCTATTCACCTGTTCACTGCAGGCTTTCAGGTCCCAGCAGCAAACAAAAAGGCAGAGCATGGCAATGGGTCTTTTGAAACCAAAGGAAAAGACTGTCACTCCCAAACTACCAGCTATTTCCTATTTGAATACAAACATACCATTTGAAGTAATTCATTTAGCTTTTTCTAAAGGCACCTTGTGTAACCTTGCAAGTGGTGATTTGTAATGTGGCAGGCTGTTATCAGGCAGCTACAATATTTCACTTCACCTCAATAAAGAGCAGTGTTATTCTAAAGTTCATTCATACAGAAACATTTCAGGGGAGATACTCTCCAAACCTAATTCATGTTTATCCATTTGTTGTTTGAAGGGGTGGGAGAAAGCTGCATAGACAATCATCTTCCTCCTTTCTTGGTTGAATTATTTCTAAGCTGGAAGAACCGTCACATGGTTTATTTGTTCAACATAACCAAAAAAGGATTATAGACAATGCTACATCATAACATCCCATGTACTGCAAGTCTGCACTCGTCCTCTCCATCTCCTTTTGGCTCAATGTATATCCACTCACCTTCCAACAGACAGTGACCACTACATTTATTGCTAGAAGGCCATTCCTGGCTGTCAGAATCTACCTTTTTGCCCCCTAAATAAGCTTAACTATTGGGGAAGCAATGTCTCCAAGGAGCCTCTTTCCACCTATGGCTGAGGAGATTGGGGTAAATGCCCTGGGTCCCTCACCTTTCAACGTGTGTATGTTTTACAGTGGATCCCCCAATTTCCCAGTGTGAATTAGGACCAACTGCCTCTAATGGTAACTTGCTTATAACTGAACCCTTTGTTGCTCAGTTTTTCCAGGTCTCACTTCCCCATTTCCTGAAATCAATTCCAAAGTAACTTACTTGCACTTCAAGTCATTTAGCTCAAGAGAACACTCACTGTAAACACCATGCACCTATTGCTAAGTAAGTTTGGATCTCACTTCCACCAAAATTAATAAAGGAAACACTAAGATACATAATTATTCTAACAAGCCACAAAAATGAAGATGTCAACACAGAATGGCTATATTCTTTGTCCTTCTTACTTTGATCTTCTAGGACCAGTGAAATTTGAAAAGGAAATATTTTAGATAATGATGTACATTATGCACAGACTTTTTAATTAGTACATAATTATATTTAAAATAAAATGTCTACTTTTTGGAGGTTAATAAAGTTCTTTTTTCATTTTAGTTAATGTCACTGCTGGTAATTAGTAGTAGTGGAAGCTAGTTCTTTTCATGTCAGCTTTTAGGAGAAACCAAACATTTTAAGAGATTGCTATTTTGTTTTTTAAAGAGAGAGTGAGAGAGACAGAGAGAGAATTTTTTTAATATTTATTTTTTAGTTTTCGGCGGACACAACATCTTTGTATGTGGTGCTGAGGATGGAACCCAGGCTGCACGCATGCCAGGCGAGCGCGCTACCGCTTAAGGGACATCCCCAGCCCAAGAGATTGCTATTATTGGAGGCTCAGTTCTGTTTTCCTGTAGTCAAAATTCTTTAGACTGCAAATAATAATAAACTGCAGTCATATAATCAGAAAAGAGATTTATTGTACAGCTAGATGACTACAGTAATTACACTATGTTGTATACTTGAGAAATGTAAAGAAAGTATGCGTTAAGTGTTCTCATCACAAAAAAAAAAAGGATGATGATGTGAGGTAATGTGTCAGTTAACAACCCCACATACTACTTCAGAACATCATGTAGTATGTGATGAAAACACTGTTATCTATCACTTTATAATAGATAAATTTTTTAAGATATTGAGTATAGCAATCAGTATCAAAATAAGGAAGAAAATAAAAAGAAAAACATGACAAATCTATTAAAACATCTGCAGTTTCTCAAGAGTACAAGGTTGGCTGGGTTCCTTGAAAGGCCAGAGGCAACCAAGAAAATTCTCAGTCAATGTGGCCTTATTCTATACATCTGTTTTGTTCTGTCTGAAAACTGGGCCTACAATTCCAGAGAGTTCATATTTTCCCTGTATAAGAGATGAGCCCAAATTGTTTTTCTTCCTCTTGATTTTAACACCAAATTCTCACCAGAATCCCATGGCTACTCTGATCTTCATTCAGGTGAACAATGGTCTGAAATACAAGCCACAAAGAAGGGGCTGGGATTCTAAAAACAATCAAAACAAACTTAGAGAATCCCCTAAAATATCAATTATATAATGGCATCAGTTACTAGGGACTAGAAAATGAGTTGCATCGAAGATAGTGGTTACTTCTAATCCTACCTAGGAATGCTCAAAATGAGCTACTAATGATAAACTCTAGATGCACCAGAGACATTATTCTCACTTATTCTCCCATGTGAAACTTTAGCTATTGTTGTAAATGTTTGATATGTTCATAAAAGATACTTTTAGTGATTTTTATATTTCAAATACCCTTAATATCAAATCATACATTTGAACATTGTGTTTTTAGATGAATTTTAGAATTGTTTTTCATTTATAGTAACTTAAGGAATTGTGACCAACACTACAAAATTGCAAAAAAAAAGGAAAAAATAAATAAACCCACAATTTTACTTGGACATTCATAGGTCATAAAGCCAAAATTCTCATTTCCAAGAAAGTATTAGTATATAGTCTTTAAGGAAAACAAAGTATTTTTCCTTTTCTCAAAACTTTCTATAGGAGGTTCTAAATACTCCTGTGGAAACATATTTTAGAATTTCATCTTTCAATATCAGTTTATGACATCTAAATCTATTTTTCCTACTGTCCAAAATGCAAAGAAAAATTTTCCACTACAATCTTACTTCTAAGCTGCATGATACAAGTTCATTTTCCCCAGGGGTATTAGCCTCCCCACCTGTACAGACCCACTTCTCTGAGAATTACCTTGTCAGATGCCAGCACTGACATTTCCTGTCTGTATGGATCACTGTTGAATCTTCTTTTTGGTTGTTAGTGTTGACATGATGAGTACATACGTGTTTACTGAATGAATAGTGGTTTGGTACCTGTGCTTTAGGGATGAGTGTAAAGTCACCAGTCACTTATGCCCTCAAGCAATTTCAAAAACTTTATGTCACATTTCAGGATGACAGCAATGCTGGCAGTTAACATGCCAGTAAAGATCAAGAGATAAAAATTGGTTATCACTGACAATGCAGATATAGGTTTAAGTTGTTAGTCAATAAGTATTATTTGCTTAACTAACGTGAGTATACCAATTTTCTTCCTATGCAACATAGTTTTTCTTGCAAAAACAGAAAAGTATATAAACATCTATCTAAAATTACATGGTACTTTCAAATGGAAATGGCTATTTTCCTTTATCTTTTTGATTATTACCACAACCTTCTTTGTTACTCAAGACAGTGCAATGCTCAATTTTACTATGCATTACTATTGCTCCTTTGCAGAAAAATGCCTAATATTTTCATTGGAAGAATGATATACTTGTCAAATTCAGTGAACACCAAGGCCTCTAAGATGGCTTGTGTTCTTTTCAGTCATGGAAAGTGAAATATGTTCATATTTCCTGCAAAGATTGTTTTAAATTAAGGCAACAATGTTATACAATTAAGTGTAAGTTTAAAGTTCAGCAGAAACACATTATCCTTAACAATCCCAAGGTAATCAGTGTTTCCTTCCCTACTGAAACAAATATATGAAGATCAGTATTGGTAGGAAATTTACATATCATTAAAATCTTCATTTTGCTCTATTTTATGTATTGAAACATAGGTTCATTGTGTTTACATTATGTTTTGCTGCACTTTAAACAGAACATGGAGCAAAGAAAAATGTTTAGTACATGATGATGGAACAATTGAATATTCAAATCTTAAAATAAAGAATGTAACCCTGTCTTGACACTCACACAAAAAAAATAATTCTGGATGGAACATGAGCTTACATTTAAAAGCAAAAGCTAAAACTACAGATTTTCCAAAAGAAAACATTGAGGATAACTCTGTGACCTTGAGCTAGGCAAAGATTTCCTAGAGAAGGCACAAACTGCACAAAACATAAAGAAAAAAAAATGTTAAATTGGAATTCAACAAAATTAATAATTTCTGCTCTTCAAAAAGACACTTAAGAAATTAAAAAGCTAAGCCACATATTGGAGGAAAGTATCTGCAATGCACATACTTAACAACAGATGCAAATCCAGAACGTAGGAATAACTCCCCAAATAATAAAAGACCGACAGTCCAATTAAAGTATGCCAACGTTCCAAGCAATCATTTCAAATAATACATATAAATGGTTAAAAAAGCACATGAAAATATGCTTAGCATAATTATCAAGGAAATGCAAATCATATCAAAATGGATTCTACTGCCATATAATACTAAAAAGAATTAATAAATAAAATTCATAAAGCAGAAAAAAAGTAAGTTCCCACTTTAAACCACTAGAATGTGTTACTACTAAACACTTTGAACTTGAAATGCTGAAAAGGAAGTGCAACAATCAGAATTTTCATACATCACTGGTCAGCAACACTAAGAAAATGAGCAACGTCGAAGCAGAAGGGATGGAGAACAAACAGGGCAGAGTACAGAAGTGAGATTGCCATTTAAAATAAGGAAAAGAAACAATAACATGCCAGTGATATATTTTCTTAGTTTCAAAATAATAGTGTCCCTTTTATATTTGAGAAAAAGGAAGCATACAGAGGTTAAAGTCACCCACCAAAAATAATACAGTTCTGTAGTTAATAGGAACAGAATAACACCTATGCTTTTAACCCCTGTGCCCCAAAGCCTCTCTTATCCTATTTTCTGCTTCTATTTGTTAAATTGCACAGAGTTGCTATTTTTTTTGTAGGTCAAAATGGTGAAATATTGTCAATTTTGTACAGTTCCACATATTGATCACACATTATATAATGATCAAATTAGTTCTCCTCCCACAGGAAGTCAAAGTTCTAGTGAGAGTTTTCCAATTTCATTCTCTCACAATCTCACCTTCTAATCACTTACCAACCTGCAGAAAAATGGGATCTCCTCCAACTTCTCTTTCAATCAGTTCTTGGTTGCCAGATTCATTGGAGTTTTCTAAACCTTGTCTTACTTGATCTATGATATTTGAACACACTAACCAAATCCTTCTTTCTTCAAATACCTTATTTATATGACACTGAAAGTATTTGATCATTCCACATATATTCTAAGAAACTTTTAGTCAACTCTGCAGATATTTTTCTTCTTTCTCTGAAATACTCATGTTCCTTGAGGTTTTACCCCATGTCTTCTTCATACTGACTCCATATGCTCTCTAAAAGTGACCTCTTCTATTCCCAAGGTCTTCTATTATCACCTGGATGCTGATAAAACCTAACCATTCCATCCAGCACAGATCATGTTCCAAACATCACTACCTACCTTTTTACTTCAGCCTCCATAGAGCCTTCAATGTCTATTCAACTGAACTCAGCTCCAACAGTCTTTTAATTAATATTTCAGTAATTGACACACAATTAAACCAATTATCAAGCTGCACCCTAGACAGCAGCCTTGACCATCCTTTATTTTTCACACCCTCTATCCAATTGAATCCTTTATATTGTACTTACAAATTTATATTAGCTCTGAGCATTC